>NC_054830.1:88604506-88904506 GCF_018345385.1 Vulpes lagopus | reverse complement strand
AAAATGAGCAGAGAGAGAATAAGTCTTTGCCGGAGAAAAAGAGTGGAGGCTATCAGCAAAACAAACGCAAACAAAAACCAAAAATTAAAGAAAAAAATTGCAACCTAGGGATATTAGGTTCCTGAGTGATTGAAGGAAGACATATGACATGAAGGCTGTGGTCCAGGAGAGATTTGTTGGAAGAACAGAGTATAGGAAAGAACATAGAAAAGACCATTCTAATTTCCTATGCTTTCTCCTAGTAGTAAAGTTCTTGTTGTTTCTGTGTAGAGATGCAAAAGAAATGTGGAAGCAGTATGAAGATTTAGAGCTTTGCTATTCAAAACACAGTCTGAGAACTAGCAGCGTGGACATCACTTGCAAGCTTGATAGAAATAGAAAATTCTATGCCATATTCTAGACCTACCAAATCATAAAATCAATATGATCTCTTAGTGATTTGTGGGCATATTCACATTAGAGGAGTGCTGATTTTAAGCATAGACTTTGCTGTCAAAAAACACCTGGGTTTAAATTCCTGTTCTGCTATTTAAATATTGTGTGACCTTGGAGAAAGTATATAAAATGCTCTGATAATTAGTTTCTGCATGAAAAAATGGAGATAATACTAGCACCTAATTCACAAGTTCATTGGTTTAGATGAAATATCATATGAAAATCACTTACCACAGTGCCTGGCACATCAAACAAATTCAGTATAGTTTGAAAAGTATTACAACTGACTTAGGTTGATAGAAAATATGTAAGAGATAAAATTAACTCTTTCCATTTCTGTGTTCCATTTAAGTGATCCTATATCTGGTGTTGATATGGATTTTGATCAGCTGCACAATATAACCAAATAATGGGGCAGATATTGATCATTAAAAAAAACTGAAACAATAACAATAAAGAAAGCTGAGGATGTGAACAGCTACTAAAGCATTGCTTAAATGGAAAAAAATGAGTCTTGTTTTTAAAAATATATATTGAATTTTTGAAAAGCATATTTCTGAATAATTATTAGGTAATAGAATATTGTGTTTGTGAATTTTTGGCTCATTTCAAGTCAAACTGGAAACAAAATGTATTAATTCAATAGACACTTAACAAGTACCTATTTAGTTATAGGAATTAGACTATTACAAATGTCACACATGTTAGAGTGGTTAACCTGGAGTTTGAAAAGTTAAGGTAGAAAGTAGTAACTTGGACAGCCCTGGTGGCTCAGTGGTTTAGCACCACTTTCAGCCTGGGATGTGATCCTGGAGACCCGGGATAGAGTCCCATGTCAGACTCCCTGCATAGAGCCTGCTTCTCCCTCTGCCTATGCCTCTGCCTCTCTCTCTTTCTCTCTCTCTCTCATGAATAAATAAATTAAAAATCTTAAAAAAATATATATATATATAAACAAAAAAAAGAAAGCAATAACTTGGTTATGGGTGATTCTTTCTAAAAGCAAAAAATTGCTGTTGATTTTCCAAATCTCTGACTTGACAAGAATATTTAATCTACAGCGACTTCATCCTTTGCATTTGCAAAATCGATAGCATAATTTTGATACTTCCTTAAAAATATCAAGGAAAAGTTTTCATTAGTCTATAGCTTTAAGATTATTCTGATTACTTGGGTCCCAGCCATGGTTGCAATTGCTACAGAATCTTGGCCAGTCCTTGCTAGCTATGGAAAACTTTAGGGGGTAATTTATAGCTGCATTTATATATCTTTGTCCAAAGAACCAACTTCACCAAAAATAATAATAATAATCATCATCATCATCATCATCCCCTTTAACTGAGTTTAAAGCTTGGGAGAGTTGCAACACATAGAGATAAGTGTGATATTTCTCTTGACTTAAAGGAATGAAAAGCACATTGGTGATCATCTTGACAATAGATATTACGGCAAAATATTACTGAATCTCTTGGGTTTCCACTTACCTGAAAAATCAAAATTGATGATTTTAAGTAAGAGAATTATTATGAGTCTTAAACAAAATGTGAAGTACCCGGCAAGTACTTATTAAGGTGAGAGTCCAGTAAGTGTTACCTTCCTCCATTCTTAGTAAAGCAGATTGTTTTGCATGAACAGAATGTATAGCATACATTGTATTTTGCCTTTTGATCTGGAATTATTGAGTAAAATATACCTTACAGTGCAAGACATATGACATGCCCAGGTACGGCAGGTAGACTTGCCTCTGACACATCTGTTTCTGCTTGAATGCCCAAGTATCAATTTTGCTCCATCTCATAAATGAACGCTGGTGACCAGAACCCCTCTGACAAAGTTTGTAAACTAAGTCAACTTACTTATTTTCTAATTTTAAACTAAATTTCAAAGGAAATCCCCTAAGTTTCTCCTTTCTATGGATCAGGATGAGAATCACTGATGGAACTACCAACTTCTTTCTGCCTTTCCAGCTCTGCACAGTTTTTTGGCCACTTTCAAAAATTGGATTGCTTAAGAGCAAAGAGAAAATTCAGGGAGACTTATTTCACACAAAGATGGTGAACATATGGAATAAATTGCTAACTTAGACCATTGGAGCAGATAATATAATTTAGTTTAGCAGCAGAAAATTTATTTCTAAAGGAGGGTAAAGATGGCAGTAAGGAACTGGAGAGAATTGATGCCAGTGGCTTGGAGAATGTCAGATAAACCCAGACGAAGAAGGTTTTTTAATGCTCACATGGCCTCTCCCCCACTTCTGTGTTGGTATCCGTTATGTCCTTAGGATCTTTTAACTTTGTGAAAATGAATATAACTGTGACTAGCTTAGCAAAAAATGCTGCTGTACACCATAATGCAGGCTATAAACCATGCGGGGATCTTAAAGTGCATAATCGGGCTGCAGATGGCACTCTTAATTTCTATTACAGACTAAAACCACGAGGGAAAGAGTGTGTGCCTCACTGCCTCACTGTTCTACAAGAATGATTTTTGATAGTTTCTTTTACTGCACAGCTTTTCTGCAAAGTGTTTGTCTTTTAGAAAGGCCAAAAGGAACTTACTGGCTTTTTAAAAATCTGTGCAAAATTGCCAAGCTGCTCTGGGCCCTGCCCCCTGCAGTCCCCAGTTTACCAGCCTTATTTAAGAAAGCACAGGTATCTGTTCACACAGAATGAAATGAGCCTTCTTCTGGGTTTTGGGAATTTATGAAAACACCAACTATCTGCTTCATACCAAATGTAGAGCATAGTATGAGATTCTATCCATGAAGATTCTTTTGAGAATGGTAACGTTAAGAAAGAAGGTAAATATTAGAAATATATATGAATTTATATTCATGTAGAAATATAATATATATATATATATATATATTAGAAATACACACATACCTAAGAACAAGTTTTGCTGTGTTCTGTCACACAATTCTATGTTGTTTAATGGAATTTTCCTGAAATTGTGTCTGACATCTGGTTTCACCCAATGGACTGTACGTTATTTAATTTTGTTTTTATTTTTGGATTTCTGAGGGTTTGAAACCTCCAAAAGCCTGTGAAATTCAGGAAGTCCTTCTAGTCAGCTTCTCAAACAAATCATTGGCAGGATATGGGCTTTGGAATCAGAAGACCTGCCTTTGCTTCTTAGAGGTATCAGTTAGTAAGTAAGGGATATATAGTTTCCCTAACTTTTTTATGTGTTTGTTCTCTTATCTAAAATATTTGAGGGCAGCCCCGGTGGCTCAGCGGTTTAGTGCTGCCTGCAGCCTGGGGCGTGATCCTGGAGACTCTGGATCGAGTCCCACGTCAGGCTCTATGCCTGGAGCCTGCTTCTCCCTCTGCCTGTGTCTCTGCCTCTGTGTGTGTGTGTGTGTGTGTGTGTGTGTGTGTCTATGAATAAATAAATAAAATCTTTAAAAAAATAAAATAAAATATTTGAGTATGGGGTCATGTATATTAAACCAAAGATGAATGAAAGTGCTAACCCTAATACACCTGATGACTTTGACCAAGAGTCCTCTTTTGTAAGTTTCTTTCACAAGAATGTGGTCTCTCACTTCCAAGCATGTTTAAGTAACCTACAAAAGTTGATTTGCCTAAAATCAGTCAGTGTTCTGAGATTGATTCTCCTTATTTCAAAGGCATAGTAGAGCTAAAATATTTTAAGTAGGGCTTCATTAACTACCAATAAAATATCAGTACTTTAGTGCCTCAATTTTGGTAATTTAAGCTTTTATGATATATCATTAGATGATACTAATTAGATGATACTAACCTAATTAAGATTATGAGAACCTTAAAAATTTTTTGTTTTCCCATAAAATAATATTGCATAGATTTTTAATATACCTCTTTTCTCTCAAATCCCCATGCTTAAGCTCAAACAGTCATTACAGTAAAAAGCCAATGCTCTTGTTGCTTTCTTGATCACCAGGATCATAATTACAATTTTCAGGGAACAAGTCACCTTGCTGTACAACAGAGAGTATAAATTCAATATATTTCAAACTTAATGACAACTCTCCACTAAGGAACTAGTCCACTTCCTTAAGTAATGATGTTTTTAAAACAGATTCATCCAAACAAGTTCATGAAGCTCATATTATATACCAAACATATACTGAATTTTAGAGACATAAAAATGAACAGGATGGGGGTCTGGAATGGTCAGTCAGTAAAGTGTCTGCCTATGGCTCAGTTCATGATCCTAGAATTCTGGGATGGAGCCCCATGTAGCACTCCCTGTTCAGCAGGGAATCTGCTTCTCCCTCTCTCTCTGGCTCTCCTCCCTGTGTATTCTTTCACTACTCTCTCTCTCTCTCAAATAAATAAATAAAATCTTTAAAAAAAAATTGAACAGGATAGAAATTGTTTCTGCCCTCAAAGACCTTAAATTCTAAAAGGAAAGACAGGTATTAAAAACATTGCAACTCACAATAATGAAAAATCCAGCCAAAGCAAGGTATTTCTGACAGCTTTATTAGGATATAATTAATATACCATCAAGTCCACCTGTCTAAAGTGTGCAAATCAATAGTGTTTAGTATTATTGACAGAATAGTGCAAACATAACTATAATTTTACAATATTTGTATCGCTCCCCTTTGACCACCCATCTTTGTCCTAGGCAACCACTAATGTTTCTGTCTCCGTATATGCTCCTATTTTATACATTTCATATAAATTGATAATAAAGTATCTGGTCTTTGTGACTGGCTTTTATCATGCAGCATAAATTTTTCAAGTTTCATTCATGTTGTCACATTTATCATTATTCCATTTCTTTTACTGTCAAATAATCTTCCATTAAATGATGTATCAAACATTTGATATGGCAGTTTTGAATTTCCTGAATTAACCCAAATGATCAAAAGATATGTCCTTTTGATAGTGTAGATATACTGTTTTTCTTTCAATTGCAAAGTCCCTACCTTAAAGTTCAAGATACTTCAACCATGTCAAGTACTTAAGAGACTAAAAATACCCATTATTTTGGGAGCATAACTTGATACCTGCTTTTGGAAGTAACTTACAGTACAAACCACATTATTAAATGTTTTTATCATTAAATGTATCTTAAAAATTATTTGAAATGTATAAAGTGATATGTACAAAAATATTTCTGGTGGTGCTATTTGATAGGTTTTAATATTGAAAGCCAACTCCTAATAAAATCAGATTGCTTAGAAAAGCAGAAATGTATAATCTAATGAATATACTTCAGTAATGAAAATTACAGTGTACATCTCTGTTTGTTGTCATGGGAAGATTCAGACTTTATAGTATCATGTTAAAGCCAGATGGATAGATGATGATGATAGATGATAGATAGATAGATAGATAGATAGATAGATAGATAGATGATAGATAGATAGATAGATAGATAGATAGATAGATAGATGATAGATAGATGATAGATAATCTTTAGCTAGCTAACTAGCTACACTCCTATGTATAAAAGGAATATAGTGGGTATATTTGGGGTTGAAGTGGTTATTGGTGGAGGAGAGGGGAGTAAGATGGACTCCTGTAAACTTAATTGGATAAGTTTCCTGGATAGACATCCAGGAGTGAAACACAGGGTCTTGGAGCTATAGTGGTGAAGTTTGTGTATTGTAACTTAGGCACACTCCCCTCATCACGCTCACGCACATACAAACAGATGGAAGTTTGCCAGACAGCATAGACCTTTACTAAAGGACAGAGGAAGGGGAAGAATAAATTACTGCAGTTTGTGAACTTGTAGTTGACCAGGATGATAAAGGCTAGGAAGCAAGTGACAAGGATAATTGGGTCTTTATGCACTGTTTGGCTAGTGTTGACTTAGATGGTGGGGAACAAGAATGCTTACAGACAACTAGCACAACATCACTGAGAGCCTCTGCTAATCATTCTGCCAGAGGACAGAAACATAGCAGGAGCAAAAACATAGCAACTCACAGTGTTATGTAGAAGCAAAGCCCTCTCAAAAGGAGGCTCAGGAGGCAAAAGAGGCCTTTGTGCCTCTTACCTGGTGTGCAAGGCAAGTGTGAATGCCTTTAAGATTGGGAAGTTTGAGAAGCAAACCTCCCTGTTAAGCGCCCAGAGGTGACTTTCAAGAATATGTGGCCCTTAGCTCAAGAATGAAAATTGGTTTTGCTAGAAAAGGGAAAGTTCATCTCTCATAGGAAGATAATTTGTGGTTTGAAGATCACACCTACCTCAAGTTTGAGTCTGGCAGTTCATGATTCAAAAGGGCACATAAGGGGAAAAGCTTCAGAGAACAGTGAGGGAAATGGACTTCCTGACAGTTATCTGTTCTGTTGGAACAAAACTTTTCCTGAGCAAGGATGTAGGCTCTGTAAAATAAAGGAAGCTGAAGAATGCCACATTATTAAAGTTTTGAATGTGAAAGATATGTTAGAGGAGTTACATTTTAAGAAGTTACCATAAATGGGGCACCTAGCTAGCTCAATATATAGAACGAATGACTCTTGACCTCAGGATTATAAGTTTGAGCCCCATGTTGGGTGTAGAAATTACTTAAAAGCATATATATATATATATATATATACATATACATAGTAAAAAAAGAAAAAAGAAATTCCCATATATTAGGCTAAATTCCAGGTTCTTTGCATGTATTTATACCCGTACTCCTTATACCACCCTACAAAATTGGTATTCCTGTGATTTCCATTTTATAGATGATGACAAAGCATGATTAGGAAAGGAGATTTGTCCAGAGTCATAAAACAGAGGGAGGAGCAGGATTCAAAGTACACTCCTTCACTGAACTTGACCAAACAACAATAGGAAGAAGAGAAGACTGGTCTTAAACTGAATGTTCTAACTGTGTGTGTTCATCTTATCTATAGTATATGAATCTGTCCTTTATTTGTCATGATTTTTCCTTAATTGTATACATGTATTTTAAAATATTTAAGGTAAATTCAGTGTTAATGCATTTCAGAGTTTAAACATACACACATATTTCCACTTGAAAAATGGTAAATAGATTCTTTTTGAAACATTATTTTTGAAACTGAGATGTATGTATTGGGTGGGATGCTATAAATTGACCAATGAGACCATATTCAGAATAATTTTCTCAACATTCTTAAATTGCATCCCTACCCTGCTTTTCACTATGTCTTGATTTAGTGTAGAACTAAGAGTTAAAGTGTCATGTCTGAATATATGCCTTTAAGCTGTGATAATACACTCACAGCCCAAGAAAACTCAGGCTCCTGGCTCATCCTCTCAAGCAATTCTTACCATTTTACCTTCCTACATACCACTCCACTCATGAGTGTCCCATGATTTGAGGCACATGGCTTTGCATCTTGACTTGTGCTTTACCAGGCCTACTTAGAATTTGTTAAATTACTAACATTCTTCCTAGGTCCTAATCATAATACTCACAACTCATCTGATATGCAAATCAATTTATCTGCATTATAATGACTGCATACAAACTTTCCCAATGTTTCCAAATATTCCATCTTTTTTCTTCCTTCTTCCTGCCTTCCTCCTTATGTCTTTCTTCCTCCCTTGTTCCTTTCTGTCATTCCCTCCTTCTTTCCCTCCTCCTTCTCTTTCTCTCTCCCTCATCAACATGTAACATTCTATGTTAAAGTTACTAGTTCTGCTGAGCATTTCCTACCCTATTTCTCTTTCTAGAAAATTACATCATTTTTTAAATCTCAGTTGATCTCTGAAGTTGACCTCAATCTCTCCAATTTTTTTTTTAATTTTTTTTTTAATTTTATTTATTTATGATAGGCACACAGTGAGAGAGAGAGAAGCAGAGACATAGGCAGAGGGAGAAGCAGGCTCCATGCACCGGGAGCCCGACGTGGGATTCGATCCCGGGTCTCCAGGATCGCGCCCCGGGCCAAAGGCAGGCGCCAAACCGCTGCGCCACCCAGGGATCCCCTCTCTCCAATTTTTAATAAAAAATGCTCACTGACTTGGCCTTCTGTGTCCCCACCCCTAACATGTCAGTTGTGGATCTGGCCTGCCACCTGGAGAAAGCTGCCAAATATGATGACATCAAGAAGGTAGTGAAGCCGGCATCGGAGGGCCCCCTAAAGGGCATCCTGGGCTACACTGAAGACCAGGTTGTCTCCTGTGACTTCAACAGTGACACCACTCTTCCCCCTTCAACGCCGGGATTGGCATTGCCCTCAGTGACCACTTCATCAAGCTTATTTCTTGGTATGACAATGAATTCAGCTATAGCAACTGGGTGGTGGACCTCATGGTCCACATCACCTCCAAGGAGTAAGAGCCTCCTGGACCACCAGCCCCAGCAAGAACAAGAGGAAGACAGAGGCCCTCAGCTGCTGGGGAGTCCCTGCCCCAACTTAATCCCCTGACACACTGAGAATCTTCTGACCTCCAATTTACATCCCAGACCCCCTGAGGAAGGGGACTGGGGAGTCCTACCTTGTCATGTACCATCAATAAAGTATATTGTACCCAGCCAAAAAAAAAAAAAATGCAATAGTATTTTAAAATAATGATTACATTGGACTTACATATTTTTGTAGGTGCTACCCTCCACTATAAACATTTCCCTTGCTCATAATCTATTAACATCAGTATTTCATATTTTATACATTTTTATATTCAATATACTGGCTAGAAAAATCTGTGATACATAATAAATATCCAATAAACTTCCTTAATGAATAAATGTCAATCAGTCATGAGAAATTATGGTTATTGGCATCACCCAAAATGCTGGCCCAAACATGATTTTTTTTTATAGCCAAAACATGAATTTCTATTCTTAGTAACATTGGTATAAATATTCACATCACAAAACTCCAGAGAAGGACTCATATTTGCAAGCCAAAGAACATAGTCAAAGAGTGCACTGATGTATGCTTAAGGATATATACATATATATAAAAAAGAATGTTACCTTACAAAAAAATAGAATACCCCTCATCATGTAGCCATTATGCAAGATATTATGAATTAGAACTCTAGAGGGGTAACATATTTCCTACATAAATGACAAAATGTTATGGTTGACTTCGATCCCCAAATGAGATATATGGAGTTTACTATTAAAAATTGTAACTTTTAATTACATAATTATATGAGTAGTAATTATGCCTTGTACACATAATACTTGATGAGTAATTTATATTTTTCTGAGTGTTTTTATAGATGGTTTTTAAATAAGATGGTCTTTCTGAGGAAGATAAACAGTAACCAACAACTCTCCTAATCAGGATAATAACAAGTACAAAAATCATGCTGGCTAGAGCTTTTAAGAGCACCCTGAAGTCCATGAGTTACTGAAACATTTGCTTCCGATAGGAGCGGAAGCATATTTAATCACTTCACTGAATTATTTATTAGGGCCATATGATCTTCACCATTATGCATGTGGAAAAAGCAAAGGGCACGGACAAGATGGAGAACTAGCCTAGCTGGCTCCCTTCCTGCAAATAGAAACTAGAGAATCTATAAATGCAAGCATGAGCATGAATTTGATAAAGGAACACTTAACAAAAGCCACTGGGAAGTCTAAAAGCTATTAGGAGCTGGTGTTAGTGGCACTGATTGAGAGAGAGGTAGGAAATCTATTAATATGGCTCATAATATGGCTCACCCCACCATCAAAAAATACCACAGACTAAGTAGCTTAAACAACAGAAATTTATTTCTCACATTTCTAGAGGCTGAGAAATCCCACATCAAGGTTCCAGTCAAGGTGCCAAGAGTCCAGAGTTTCTGGTGAGAGCTCCCTTCCAGGCTTGCAGACAGCTGCCTTCTATCCTCCATGACGGACGGGTGTTGGAGGGGAATGGGTGACCGGCACTGAGGCGGACACTTGACAGGATGAGCACAGGGTGTTTTTCTGTATGTTGGTAAATTGAACACCAATAAAAATTAATTAAAAAAAATAAAAAAATAAAAAAAATATCCTCCATGACCTCCTCTTTGTGCAAAGAAAGAGAGATCAAGCTCTGTGGAGTCTCTCCTTATAGGAACACTAATCAAATTGGATTGGGACTCTACCCTTAAGACCTTGTTTCACCTGAATTACTTTCAAAAAGTCTCTCTCTCCAAATACAGTCTACATGAAGGTTAGGGTTTCAACATATGAATCTTATTCATTGAAAGACACAAACATTCAATCCATAATAGAAAGAACATCTAAGTTCTGTTCTTATCTCTTCCCATATTGCTTTGGCAGGGTTGCAGCCTGCCGTCCTGCAGCAGAAACAGGCAGAAGTTCAAACTGGATTAAATTTGGGTTCAGTTCTTTTCAAGGCTTGGTGTACAGTGTTGATATAGGTGATACAGTGATATGTATAGGTGATACAGTATACTTTCTATTCTGATATATTAGGAGGCATAAAAGGGCTTGGCTTTCCTAATTTTACTGATATCAAGATTGATTGGTGCTTTGGATGTTGTCAGCCTAATCGATTCATTCGTTATTCACTTTCTCCATCAACTCAAGCATTAGGTAGTGGTTTTAGCAGCTATTGATGATTGTTGCCTACATGCATTATTTCAACAGGAAAACCATAAGAATCCTATAAAAAGAGAGAGAGAGATAGAAAAAGAGGGAGAAACTCAGTCTACAATTCACACTTGAAATATGCCCATGCCAAATTACAATTGTAACAGTGGTATCTTTTCTGCCTCTACCTACCCCTTTCTTCAAGACCACTCCTTTGCAGTTTCAAACCCATAGATAGCATCCCAAATATGGAAGGAAGACTGTAACAATGAACTGGAGAAATGATTTATTTATTTTTTTAAGTATTTTATTTATTAGAGAGAGAAGACAGAGGAGAGGCATAAGGGAGGGAGAGAGAAGATCCCAAGCAGACTCCCCACTGAGCATGGAACCCAGCACAGAACTCAGTCTCATAACCCTGAGATCATGAGCTGAGCCAAAATCAAGAGTCAGATGTTTAACTGACTGAGCCACTCAGGTGCCCCTGAAGTGGTAAAGTAATTTTTTTTTTTTTTTTAAAGAAGACAGTCACACATTTCTGCTTTTCACAATCTGAGTCCTTTTTTGACTGGAGATAAGTTTTAAACTGAATGAGAGACTGAATCTTTGATATAAGTGGGTTGATGTTTGAAAATGGAATTTGTCCTTTAAACTTAAAATGATTAGGAAGCTATGGTGTGTGTCAGGATGCAGGGAAGGAAAAACAGAGATTAAATGAATGATTCTTTTGTTTTTGTCACAGAGTTCACTTTTTTAAATAAATTAGATTAATATGAATATATCAAAAGATGTCCAGTATAGTGATTCGCCTTCACGATTTAAGGTAACATTGTAAGAATCCTTAAAATGCCATCATTACTGAATTGCATCAGTTATCTTGTAAACCAGTACCTCCCTACTTTCAGAAAGGAAAAATTCATAAAACAGTGAAAATGTCCAACTGTTGAATTACAACATTCATCTTGTTTGGGTACAGATGTAGAATTACAGATGACTGCCACAGTATTTTTCTTAGTTAAAATATACTCTGAATAACTATGTTACAAACTTAATGTTGGTAGAGATTATGAAGAATTGGTTCAATCCCTTTAATTCAATTATTCTAAAATAAATGAAATTCTTTCAGTGCTTTCCTACACCAGTTGAAGCAAGCACAGTAGGAGTGCCAACTAGGTAAGTCAGTTGCTTTGTGGGACTCAAGACCATGGACGTGGGCTACGTGCATAGCTGAATCATCTAGAACAGGGGAATCTGGAGGAAGGGGAAAGGCCAATATTAGTGAGATGAATTTGGCAATGTAAAGGAGCAAAGGATCAGAATTGTGAAGACACACAAACAAGGCCATAATCATATAAAGCTGGAAGGGAGAAGTCATTGCAGAGTACATTGTATTGTACCCATATTTTAGAAAAGGACCAAACTGTGTGTGCTGCATTTCCAATGAGAATTTTCAGCCAACTATATATATTTTGAGGATTATCATTGTCAAAAAAAATGATTTGCAATATTTCTTATTATAATAGATGGAGAGTGTGATAGTTGATCAAGCACTTTCCCTTTGGGATCCCTGGGTGGTGCAGCAGTTTGGCGCCTGCCTTTGGCCCAGGGCGCGATCCTGGAGACCCGGGATCGAATCCCACATCGGGCTCCCGGTGCATGGAGCCTGCTTCTCCCTCTGCCTGTGTCTCTGCCTCTCTCTCTCTTCTCTGTGTATTCTCATGAATAAATAAATAAATAAATCTTTAAAAAAAAAAAAAAGCACTTTCCCTTTATGGACATTTAGTTGGTGTTTTTAAAATTGTCCCTAATTATAAGTAACACAGAGATAAATATTCTTATATAAAAACTATTAGTTGTTATATATTATAACTTATAATTGTTGATTTTATTTATTTCCTTTACTTAGTTAAGCATGTTTATTAAATGTGCATGTCAAAATATGGTCATATTTATTCTAGCTTTTGGAATTTAAATATTTAATCTCTTTGGAAATTATTTTAGGTTATGGTGTAGCAAAAATGTTAAAAGGAAAATTTCTAGTCTATGAATTAAGTAAAATCATCAGAACATTAATAGTTTAGAGAGATAATCTTAGTGATATAAAAATTCTAAGGGCAGTAGATGAAAAAAATATGCAAAAATATATCACTACCTTTCCCTAAATTGTGAGGATTAAATCTTTTCCCTTGCTTTTTTACAAATTTATGTGCATTACAATTTTTTTACATGAATTCATCAATATTTGTATTCAAAGAAAAGTAAATGAACAACATATCAACAAAACCTGTCTTGATGGCTCTGCTCAGAGTTGACAGAAATTCTGATTTCTCTAAGTTCTAAAAGACATAGTTGTGAAGCCAAAACAACATAAATCAAGTTAAAAAGACAGTACTCTTAGAAGTACAGAAGAAAACACCGAAGTACTAGTAAATTAGTGTCCACTCTTTAGATGTGTTTTTAAAGAAAAGTGATCCAATTGTATTCTAAAGCAAAGGTCACTATTGTCATTAAACATATCAGTTCTCCCCTATGTTAACTATAGGTTTTTGATGAACATGCATTATGAATATTTTTCTATCTCTGCATTAGACACAACTGTACTGAAATTTTTGCATGAGGATCTATTTATGACCACAAAGTTATAAAGTTATTGTCATTTTGAAATAAAGCACCCACAAACAAAATTACTGCCATACAAAAGCATGTTATAGGGTCTTAAGTTACAGAACCAGTGCCTTATTTTTTAGTACTTAAGTTGCTTTTACATCTTCATTACTATATATCCCTGTGCCTTTGTGTGAATTTGGGGTCATATTGTTAGGATAGATTCCCACTTAAAAACACAATGTGTATTGTCAAATTGCTTTTCAGAAAATTTGTTCTAATTTAAATATAAACTCTAATGTATGAGAGAGAAGATTATGTAACTTGCCAGATTATATTTCTTCTTTGTGGATTTTGATTGTTTTGTCGGTGGAAAAAAAGAAACTTATACCAAAATGTTACTATTCTTTTTTTATTTGGATATAATTGACATGAAGTTACATTAGTTTCAAATGCAAGTGATTTGCTAAGTTTACACATCCTGGGCTGTGTTCACCATAACTTTAGCTACCAATTGTTCTGTTACATCACTGTTACAGTATCATTGACTATATTCCTTATGCTGTGACTTTTATTCCCCCTAGTCATTCCATAATTGGAAGCTGTTCCTTCTGCCCTTCACTCATTTTTTCCACACCCCTTCCCAAAAACCCCCTCTGGCAACCATCTCTTTATACACTGTATTTACAGGCCTGAATCTGCTTTTTGCTTATTCATTTGTTTTTGTTTTGTTTGTTTATATGTGTTTTCAGAGTCCACTTGTGAGTGGAATCATACGGTATTTGTCTTTCTCAGTCTGACTTATTTCACTTAGTACAATACCCTTTAAGTCCACTTTTGTTGCTGCAAAAGGCACAATCTCATTCTTTTTTATGACTATAAATTCATAGATATATAGAGATAGATATACATATCATATTTTCCTTATTCATTTGTCCATTGATAGAAACAGGCTGCTTCTATTTTTTGTCTAATGTAAATAATGCTACAATAAATATAGGGGTGCATGTAACTTTTTTATTTGTGATTTTTGTTTTCTTTGGGTGAATGCTCAATTGTGGAATTACTGGATCATATAATACTTCTATTTTAAATTTTTGAGGAAACTCCATACTGTTTTCCACAGTGACTGTACCAATTTCCATTTCCATCAATAGTGCACAGGGTTCCTTTTTCTCTGCATCCTCACTAACACTTGTTATTTCTTTTCTTTTTCATTTTAGCCATTCTAACTGGTGTAAGGTGATATCTCCTTGTGGTTTTTAATATTCATTTCTTTGTTTTGTTTTTTTAAGAGATTTTATTATTTATTCATGAGAGACACAGAGGCAGAGACATAAAACAGAAGAAGAAACAGGCTCCCTGCAGGGAGCTTGATTTGGGACTCAGTCCCCAGACTCTGAGCCAAAGGCAGACGCTTAATCGCTAAGCCACCCAGGCATCCCTCATTTCTCTGTTGATGAGTGATGCTGAACATCATTTCATGTGTTTCTTGGTCATCTGAATGTCTTCTTTGGAAAAAATATCTAGTTAGGTCCTCCACACTTTTTTTTTTTTTTAAGTCAGATTGCTTAGGGTTGAGTTATATAAGTTCTTTATATATTTTGGATACTAACCCCTTATAAGATATATTATTTACAAATGCCTTCTTTCATTCAGTAGGTTGTCTTTTTGTCTTGTTGATTGTTTCCTTCACTGTGCAAAAGCTTTTTATTTTGATGAAGTCCCAATAGTTTATTTTTGCTTTTGTTTCCCTTGCCTGAGAAGACATATCTAGAAAAATGTTGCTATATCTGATGTCAAAGAGGTAACTACTTTTGTTCTCTTCTAGGATTCTTATGGTTTCAAGTCTCACATTTAGGCCTTTAATCCATTTTGAGTTTATTTTTGTGTCTTGTTTTAGAAAGTGGTCCAATTCCATTCTTTTGCATGTAGCTATCTAGTTTTCCCAGCACCATTAATTGAAGAGATTTTTCCCCACTGTATAGTCTTTCCTCTTTTGTCATAAATTAATTGAAATATATAACTGTGGGTTTATTTCTGAGCTCTCTAATCTGGTCTATTGATCTATGTATCTTTTTGTGTGTGTACATGTGTGTGTGAGTACCATACTGTTTTTGATTACCACAGCTTTGTTGTATATCTTGAAATCTGGTACTGTGATACCTCTAGCTTTGTTCTTTCTCAAGTTTGCTTTTGGTGATTCAGGGTCTTCTCTCATCCCATACAAATTTTAGGATAATTTTTTCTAGTTCTATGGAGAATGCTGTTGATATTTTGATAGAGATTGCATTAAATCTATGGATTACATTGGGTAATATGGATATTTTAACAATATTAATGCTTCCAGTTTCTGAGAATAGACATCTCTCCAGTTGTTTGTGTCATCTTCAATTTCTTTCATCAGTGTTTTGTAGTTTTTGGAGTACAGGTCTTTACCACTTTGGTTAAGCTTATTCCTAGGTATTTTATTCTGTTTGGTGCAATTGTAAATGGTGCTTTTTTTAAAATTTACTTTCTGCAACTTCATTATCAATGTATAGAAATGTTACTGAGTATTTGTTTTGTATCCTCCTACTATATTAAATTCATTTATTATTTCTAGTACTCTGTTGGTAGAGTCGTTAGGATTTTTTATGTATAGTATCATGTTGTCTGCAAATAGTGACAGTTTATCTTCTTTATCGATATGGATGCCTCTTATTTTTCTTCTCAGATTGCTTGGCTAGGACTTCCAGTAATATGTTGAATAAAAATGGCAATGATGGACATCCTTTCTTTTCCCTGATCTTAGAGAGAAAGCTGTTGTTTTTCACCATTGAGTATGATGATAGGTGTTGATTTTTAACATATGCCCTTTTTTATGTTAAGGCATATTCTCTCTAACCTCTCTTTGTTGATTTTTTTAATAATGGCTAGAAGTCAAATCTCAAATACTTTTTCATCTATCAACAAAATTGTTTTGATATGTATTTATTTCAGCACTTGGAAAGCTGAATATTTACCTAAATTTTGTGTGAAATATACATTTAAATTTACAGGGAATATTTTAATCTCTTTATATATTTTATCAAATGAATAACAGAAAATTCTAAAAAGTAGCCAAAGCAAGTACAAGCTCCTTTAGAAATAAAATATGTTGAAAGTACCTGAAAGGATTTTATTTCTTACCTACTTCTTTAGCTTTCTAGTTTCACCATCCTTGCTGAATAGACTGTCCTTCTGAGAAGGATAATACTATGAGTGACACTCTCCTATGTTGAATCAAACATAAAGATGTATACAACAGAAGGTTAGTGAAGTAGGTTGAATTGTGACCTCCAAAAGGATATGTGCAAGTCCTTTTCCTCTATGCTTGTGAATGTGACCTAAGTGGAACTAGGTCTTTGTAGATGTAATGGATACAAGATGAAGCCATACTGGATTAGAATAAGCCCTAGAATATTCAAAACTATGAGAGAATAAATTTTGATTGTTTTAAGCCCCTTCCTGTGACATACTGGGTTTGCTGTGGCAACCCTAGGATATGAAAACATCATATATTAAATAACCAATAGAGATGGCCTTGAATAGATAATGGAACAGAAGAAAATGAAGAAAGCAAACTAATATTTACTGAGCATGTAGTACAGCCTTTCCACTAACAACTTTGTTTATTTTTAGGATGGATTGATTTATTTATTAGTTTGAGAGAGAGAGAGCATACAAGTGAGAAGAGGGACAGAAGACAGAAGAAGAGGGAGGAAAATCTCAAGCAGACTCCATGCTTAACATGGATCCCAATGCAGGACTTGATCCAATGATACTGAGGTCATGACCTAAGCCTAATTAAGAGTCAGACACTTAATTGACTGAGCCACCCAGGCACCACTACACTAACAACTTTCAAATGTATGTCATTAAGAATTATACAAATGTAGTGACATACATATGATTGCAATTTTTAAATATTACAATGAAGGCTTATAAAACTTTAGTAACCTCTCTTATATGAATGTATAGTCTTTCTTAGAGTATTCCAAGGTTTACACAGATAAAGTTCTTTTTTTCTTTTTTGGATAAATTTTGACCATCAGTACTCTCAGGCACTATTCTAAACCCTGTAGATATAGCAGTCGTCAAAATAGACAAAAATATCTTCCCTGGAGGAATTTTAATATAATGGAAGCAGAAAGATAATAAGTAAGAAAAATGTATAGCAGGGATGCCTGGATGGCTTGGCAGATGAGTGTCTGCCTTTGGCCCAGGGCATGATCCCGGAGTTCCGGGGTCAAGTCCCATATCAGGCTTCCTGCATGGAGCCTATTCTCTCTCTCTGCCCATGTCTCTGCTCAACCCCCCCCCTCTCTCTCTCTCTGAGTCTCTCATGAATAAATAAGTACAATCTTAAAAAAAAAGAAAAATGTATAGTATGTACATGGTAATGTGAATGATGGAGAAATTTTAAAAGGACAAAGCTTTCCAGAAGTGAGTTTCAATTTTCAAGAAGGTTTTACTGAATAGATGCTATTTGAATAAAAGCATAGAAGACAAGAGAGAGAGAGAATTGTGTATTGAGCAAAGGCATTTCAATAAATGCCTGAGTGAGAGATTGCATGGCATGTGTGAATAATGGTCTATTCAACATTTTAGCTGGAGAAGAATGAGAAGAGAAGCTAGAAAAAAGTTGAAAGTGCCCAATTTGGATAATACATATAGGTAATTGTAAAGATATCACCTTCATTGAGGATGAGTAGGAAGCTTTTAGAGAATTTTAAGCAGAAGAGGGGTTAGAAGTTATTTATTTAATGATATATAAGTTATCTAGAGTAAGGTATGAGTAGGTATGGTTAATATGTTCATTTTTAATTAATAAATCATAACTAGAGCCCCAATTCCAGTTTTCATTTTAATAACTTTAAAGAACAATTCCTGACCTGGTTTTCAAGTCACATACAACCGTTACATTCTGCAATAGAAGTGACCAATTGGCATTAAATCTTCTGAATTCATGTCTGTTATCAAGGGGATAGAGAAATAAATAAGAAGCATACATATTTCCTCTTATCAATTAAGTGTTTAGATTGGAAAGAAATAAGTTGGTCTTGTTACTTACTTTTTGTTTTTAACTGCTCAGCATTTATTTCACCTTTTCTTTTTCTTTTTCCCCTGGAAAAAGATACTGGGTATACTGAGAATGAGAAGTAGTTTCATTTAGACAATGAAGTACTTTATCCAGTTCTCTTGAAGAGGAATACATATTCCATAAAGATTCAAGATTTGAAGCTGAATACAAAAATAAATTGGTATCTGGAATTTTTCTTTGTTTGAAAAAGAAGCTATTGTATTTTCAGTGGCATGTGGTTGCCTACATCTTTTAAAGATGTTTGTAAATAAAAAAATGTGTGTGAGAATGTTGGGCAGCTATTGGGATGGGTTACAATGGACCTCTTCTTTGCTATTCATAGTACATATATTCACTATTATTTTCATCAGTGTAATCACCCTATCTTTCCATTCTCAGTTCATGTGTTTCTGACATATAAACTAGACCTGATTAATTTGAATATGGATTTTTCTCTGCCTTCTATGATTAGCTCAGGGATACACACATCAATGATACACATTTAGAATCAGTAAAAGATAAAGAGCCTTTTCTCTGGGATTGTTGGAAGATGTTGCAGCACTTTTTTAACATGGAGGAATTTGAAGCTAGAATTGGTGGAACATAGCACATGCAGATGTTAAAAAGTCAAAGAAAGAATGTAGAGATAAGTGAACTCTTGGATAAACCTGTTTTAAATTCAATCTATTCATAGATTTCTTAGTTGCCTAGCATAAATTGATCTTCTATCTGTTGTGTTGCCCAATTTGAGCTGGATTTGAGTTCTATGCACTTAAGATTATATTAACTGATCCATTACATAAATCAGAAAAACTCTATTTGTAAATACAAATCAATGTATTTATGCTGAATCCCCTTTATTTAATCATTATACCCTATTCTGCCCTTATATATGAAACAGTTAAATATTCTAAAAGGGTAAAAAAGACTTTTATAGAAAATGTATAGTGAATTATATCTACAGAAAGTTTTGCATGAAGATAACATCACAATCAACCCATCACCAATATATACATATGTGTGTTTTTTTTCTCTAGCAATACTCATGCTTTAGCTCTAAATTAATCACATGATTGTCTATAACATCCTTTGCAAATGCAAAGGAATTGAAGGAAGAAAAAATACACAATATTGTCTATCAGACACATTTATTAGTTAAATTACTTAGCATGTATATAATCTTCCCAATGTACCACCCAAGAAAACCAAAAAGACTGTGAGCATCAAAGGTCCACCTTAGGTCCATCTCCTTGAGCCAATTCTATTTAAATTCCTTCTGCTTTCTCCATTTTTCTTGCATACAATGATATTTTTTCCTGTCATGTTGCTATTTGTTGTTCATAAATTCCAAGGCATAACCAGTGCATGCAAATCACAATGTTTTTATGAGAAGAGGAGTTTAGTGCCAGTACAAAGATTTATGACACCATATATTTCTTTTAGTTGCTATTAGTCACACAGGCATTTTAATGTAGAGATTAATTTTTAATAACTCTTCTATTTGCATCTCTGGACTTATTGATTTGAAACATGGTGGTGGCAGTGATCAGGATGTCTTTTTATAGTCAAAGGAACTTTAAATAAGCCTTTCCCATAAGTCTGCACATTTCTTACAGTCATATTCACTGAGCTGAAAAATGCTTTGTTGTTTGAAAATGATCATAGTGGACATATTATGTGACTGATCAAAACTCTATTTAATTTTGGAGGCACTACGTAATATATTCATTTGACAATAAGAAGAAAAAAACTCACTCTATCTTTTTTATATTTAAAAATTTATTCATAAATAAATCCAAAGGACCACAGCTTAGTAAAACCTAATGTATTTAGAGGGCAAAGATGCCATGGTGTATGTTCTTTAATTTTACTCAAAAACTTACTCCTATTGTTTTGTAAAGCTATAGTCATAGCACGTAGGTAAATAAAATAACAAGGTCCTACAAGCAATATATTATTAAATTTAATTCTCAGTAAAATTCAACAAGTAAAGTCTTATTTGAACAGAGAAAAATAGAAGTCAATTAGAAATCAGCACAACACACACACTAACACAATTTTAACAAGCACTTTTTTAAAAAGTTTAAATATCTAAATACTTAACAACTGGGATTGACTAATGATGCAGCCATTAAATGACATATTTTGTAGTTATTCCAATATTTAAGATAGGATAATATTGATGACATAAAAAAGAAATCATGATATTTTAAGGTAAAAGACATCTGTGATTAAAAACCCATACCTGAAGGAGGAATGTGTATAAATGTGTGCAAAAAAAATGCTATCATAATAAATTACAGTATACTAATAATTGTTATCACTTGGTATGACTGTAAGTTTTTTTTTCACTTTTATCCATATTTTCCACCATAAAATGTATTATTTTATTGTTGGATAAATTACCTTAAAAGGTTTATACATTTTGAAGGATGTACAACTAGGACAATCTATCCTTACACTTAAGAAGCATGAAAACAATGGTGTTTTATATGAAGCTGCACAGAAGTGGAATAAACTCCCTTGACAGTAGACTTCCTTTCATAATAATACTAGTCTTGGTTATTTGTACCAACCTTCATGATCCATAAAGCATGACAACTAGGAACACCTAAGAAAATATAAACACATCTTCCTAGAAGCATAATAGTCAAAAGGTGCTATGAACAAAATTTTCTTCCCAAATCCATATGTTGAAACTGTAGTCCTGAATGTGATTGTATCTGGAGATAGGTCCTTTGGAAAGTGATTAGGTTTAGATGAGATCATAAGGCCAGAGCCTTCATGATGGGGTGTATAAGACACATGGAAGAGTGAGCTGTCTACTATGTGAGGATACAAAGGCAGCTGTCTAGAAATCAGGAAGAAGGCCCTTACTAGACAGTGAATCTTCCAGCATATGATCCTGGACTGTCTAAGCTCCAGAACTGTGAGAAATAAATTTCTATGGTTTAAGCTGACCAGTATCTACTAATTTGAGCTAAGAAACTAGGAGCATGAGAGATTATGGTGCCACTGTACAAGGAAGGAAGGGAGAAGAAGGAAGTACAAAGGAGCAAGACAACCATTAAAATTATTATTGAGAAGGAAGATTTTCTGATTTTTGTTTAAGTAGCTAAGAGATTGAGGAATCCTTTGGAATTTTCTGAAAATTGTCTCGAGCTTATAAATGATGACGGCCCTAGTGCTGGGAACTTGAAAGGCTATCGAAGTTAATGTCCATTGAAAATAAATAAACTTTTACATGAATTATGACTGATCTTTGATTCACTTACATGGTCTAGAATAATCACAGGATTTGACTTTTACATTATCAGATTGCTAGTGCTCCTAAGTATGTGTAGAATCAAACAAAATTCCATATACATCTATATGAGGGAAAATAGCATCACTCTAGGCTTCACATTATTTTTTTAAAGATAGATTTATTTATTTATTTATTTATTTATTTATTTATTTATTTATTTATTTATTATAGACATAGAGAGAGAGAGAGGCAGAGACACAGAAGGAGGGAGAAGCAGGCTCCATGCCAAGAGCCGGCGCGGGACTCGATCCCGGGACTCCAGGATCACACCCTGGGCCAAGGCAGGCGCTAAACCGCTGATCCACCCAGGGATCCCCTTCACATTATTTTTTAAAATACATTTTTCTATAATTTCAAGTATATCTAGGTCTATGAAGAGATAAAACAATAAAAATGAGAACCAGGCAATGACAAGATAAAAGACCTTCATGTACTGTAAGTGGTGGAATTACTATTATGATACTAAAGCAAGTATAGTTGATATAGAAATAATAGCTGACATTAAAACTTTTAGCAAAGAACTGGACATTATAAAAGGCATTATTAAAGATCTGAAAATAATCTGAAATTCTAAAAATTAAAAATATAATAACCCAAATTTATTACTCAGTGAATAGATTTCACAGCAGATTCAACAAAAGAAACTATCCCATATGAAGTCTGGGGAAATAATATGAAAGAGAGAATGTAAAAAATACAATAATACAGCTTAAGATTTATTTCATTAGAGTCTTAGGAGGACAAGATAGAATTGGACAGCCTGCACCCCGATGTTTCTAGCAGCAATGTCCACAATAGCCAAACTGTGGAAGGAGCCTCGGTGTCCATCAAAAGATGAATGGATAAAGAAGATGTGGTCTATGTATACAATGGAATATTACTCAGCCATTAGAAACGACAAATACCCACCATTTGCTTCAACGTAGATGGACCTGGAGGGTATTATGCTGAGTGAAATAAGTCAATCGGAAAAGGACAAGGATTATATGTTCTCATTCATTTGGGGAATATAAATAATAGTGAAAGGGAATAGAAGGGAAGGGAGAAGAAACGGGTAAGAAATATCAGAAAGGGAGACAGAACATAAAGACTCCTAACTCTGGGAAACGAACTAGGGGTGGTGGAAGGGGAGGAGGGCGGGGGGTCGGGGTGACAGGCACTGAGGGGGGCACTTGATGGGATGAGCACTGGGTGTTATTCTGTAAGTTGGCAAATTGAACACCAATAAAAATAAATTTATTATAAAAAGAATAATAAAAAAATTAAAATTGAAAAAAAAGAATCGGACAGATGTAATGTATAAAGAAACACAAGATGAAAACATCCCCATTTTTTTAAAAGTTTTTATTTACTTATTTATGAGAGACACAGAGAGAGAGAGAAAGAGAGAGAGAGAGAGAGGCAGAGACACAGGCAGAGACACAGGCAGAGGGAGAAGCAGGTCCCATGCAGGGAGCCCGGTGTGGGCCTCAATCCCAAGTCTCCAGGACCACACTCTGGGCTGAAGGTCGCGCTAAACCACTGGGCCACCCGGGCATCCTGAAAATATTCTAAAATTGATTGATATCATTCAGAGATTCAAAAGGTCAATAATTTTCAAGAGAGATACATAAGAAAAAAATTTGTACCCATAAACATTACAGCAAAAATACAATAAACTCAGGACATTGAGGTGTGCAGGTAGGTAGAGGGACTCTTAAAATCAGCCAGAAAAAATAAAGAGATCATCTTCAAGGATAATCATGTTATTTTTCTAAATTACTTTTCATTTGTAACTATGAAGGCCAAAGAAAATACCTGCTAACCTACAATTACATACTAAGTAAAAATTTCTTTTAAGAATGAGAGTGAAATACAAATTCATGTTCAGTGAAACAGATAGAAACCTCCATAAAAATAAATACTAAAAGCTGAGCTTTAGTCTTAAGGAAAATGAATTCATATGGAAAACAGACACATAGGAAGAAATAAATAGGAACACAAAGGTAATTACATGCATAACTTCAGAAGAATATGTATTGTTTAAAATAATAGTCACATCTTATGTGTTTTAATATTCATCATAACATATCTTATGAATTGTGAACAGTTAAATAAAATTAGAATTTTCTAAGTTCCCTGCATTATCCTTGAGGAGGAGGGCAAAATTTTAAGTTAACACCAAAATTTGATAAATCAATGACTTTCTTAATCTCTACAACTGAAAGAGTGGCTAGCGGTTTAGCGCTGCCTTGGGCCCAGGTCCTGGTCATGGAGACCCAGGATCGAGTCCCACGTGGGCTGCCTGCGAGGAGCCTGCTTCTCCCTCTGCCTGTGTCTCTACCTCTCTCTCTCTGTGTGTCTCTCATGAATAAATAAATGAATGTTTTAAAAAAATGTCATAAAAAAGTGAGCAAATTCAAAGATAAAAGCTCACTTTATGGTCTTACAAGCAATGCAATAACAATAAAGAATACAAAAAAAAGAAAAAGGCTGGATGATAGTTATAAGATAAGCTAGATAAACTCTTACCAAATCAAAGTTACATAATTGTGTTAATATCACACAAAATAGATGTTAAAGAAAAGTTGTAACTGTAATTCATAATGTTAAATGTTTCAATCAGGAAAACAGAAAATTTTAAATGAATATATATATATATATATATAGAGAGAGAGAGAGAGAGAGACAGAAACAGAGAAAGAGAAAAACAGAGAGGGAGAGAGAGAGAGAGAGAGAGAGAGAAATAACCTCAAGATATATAAATAAAATTGACAGATAAATATAAATAAGATATAGTCCAGAATTACAGTGAAAAACAGCTTTAACTTAAAATCTTCTCAGAAATTTTAGAATCCATCAACAAAAATCAGTAAGTATATACATATTTAACTAATATGGTTAACAAATGCTCTCATTGACATATGTAGACTATCATACACAAGCAACACAGAATACATATTAATGTGTACATAGACTATTCACAACAACAAAAATTACTATACGCTAGATCATAAACCAACCTCTGGAAATTCCAAAGATTTGAAATAGACTGTGTTCCTGATGACAGTGCAACCAATGTAAAAGCCAAACATACAAAATGCCTATGTGTTCAGAAATTTAGAAACATTTCCTAAAATTCCCCAATAAAGCAATGATTCTATGACAATAAGCATTGAAGGATAATTTGACATTTAAAACAAAATTACAACATATGAACATTTGGGGTTTGCAGCCAACATGATATATATAAAGGAATTTATGGCATTATACTTGAACTAATGAAAAAATTTTTCCTCTTAAAATATAGATATAATTATAATTATATTAAGATTTACCTTGTTTAGACCTTCATTTCACTGCTTTTCCTTATTTGTCTTAAATGGAACATTTTAAATTTTATTTTTAGTAGGTTTTTCTTTTAAATATGGTTCAAAACATATATTAACACATTTTTCAATGGAAAATTTTGTTAGACTGTTTCTAATAGAAAATAAGTCTGATATAACTGATGCTTTCACAACAGGATTGATTGTGTCAATTGGGATAAATGAGCATAATTTTCAGCTCTAGGATTTAGAAAATCATTTTAAACATAATACGAGTTAAGGTATTAAATTTAAAAATATAATCTTATGGGGGAAATGTATTTAAATTACTATTTTAAGCCTTTCTGAACAGTTTATGCTTAAAAAAGAGGCTCCTAATAAGAACAACAGGCTGCTTAATCCTTTTTAAAATATTTCTGCAAAATTAAAAAAGTGAATGAACTTAATAGCTAATATATTTTTGTGCCAGCAAAGTGGTTTCCAACCCATTACTTCCAAAAATTTCAAATAGTCTCTTAAAGAATCAGGTGAAAGGTTAGTAAAAATTAATTTTTATGACAGTGTCATGCAATTCAGATAGTTGTCAAAATCAGAGCAACCCAGAAATTATTTTAAAAAGTCTATCTCCATGTGATTCTTGTATTCCTATTATTCATGAAAATAAAATCAATTAATGTTTTTATTAAAATAAGAAAGTAGAATAGAATTGTTCCATTCAAATCCTATTTCATCTTTCCAGTAAATAACATTCATAAACTGATAAAGTGAAGTTATATAGTTTAATATATCTCTTAAAAAGTCATTTTTTCTCCAAATTACCTTTTGAAATTTAATAATTATCAAAATGTATAATATACTTACAGTCTTTGGATTCATTGGTTATGTTTTTATTTATTTTTTTTTAATTTTTTATTTATTTATGATAGTCACAGAGAGAGAGAGAGGCAGAGACACAGGCAGAGGGAGAAGCAGGCTCCATGCACCGGGAGCCTGATGTGGGATTCGATCCCGGGTCTCCAGGATCGCGCCCTGGGCCAAAGGCAGGCGCTAAACCGCTGCGCCACCCAGGGATCCCCTGGTTATGTTTTTAAATAAAATTTAAGCTACAGGAATTTTAATAGTATCTTGCATCATAGAAAATTGAAAAAAAATTGTTTATATTATTTCAAAATACTAGGATTGGATGATGGATATTGTGACAGAGCTTTAATTAACTTTATCAATGGAATCAGTACATCCAACATATACATGTGGAAAAAATTCTGAAGATCTGAAGTTTTGTCTTCTTTTTATTAACTGTCCCCCAAGAGTAATTCATTCTTTGGGGGATGATAAGTGATCTCATCACCCAATTTACAATATATTTAAAACTGTTAAGAAACCATTAAAGGAGTCTCCTTAAACCAACATAAATATCTCAATGAATGTATGTGTATTGGAATGCAGGGCATTCTTAATTTTGGCAGTGCATGCATTCACGCTATTTGAAGGGTTTTGTCTTTCTTTTGAAAAATGGATAAAAGAATGTTTTGAAAGGAAAAAGAGGAACCATCTTATGCCTGTTATCAGACAAATCAAATTTAGAAAAGAATATTATGAAAACTGAGGATCTGAACATTGATTCTCTAAATATTTACTTGGTAATATTCCCATGATAAGGTTGCCCCAGTGTGAAGACTTGCTCTGAAAGTTAAAAAAAACACTCATGGTTGTTTGTACCTATAATTTATGTCAAGAGACTGAGTAGCAGTCATATGTTAGGCCAGTGTTTTCCAAACTATGGGTCTTTACTAGGTCATTACATTTGCTTAGCTGGTCTCAGTAATACATTTTAGGCCATTTCACTATTTTTTATATTCCCCAAATTAATGAGACCATATAATGTTTGTCCTTCTCCGATTGACTTATTTCACTCAGCATAACACCCTCCAGTTCCATCCACGTCGAAGCAAATGGTGGGTATTTGTTGTTTCTAATGGCTGAGGAATATTCCATTGTATACATAGACCACATCTTCTTTATCCATTCATCTTTCGATGGACACCGAGGCTCCTTCCACAGTTTGGCTATTGTGGACAATGCTGCTAGAAACATCGGGGTGCAGGTGTCCCGGTGTTTCATTGCATCTGTATCTTTGGGGTAAATCCCCAGCATGAACTCGGGGTGGTGGAAGGGGAGGTGGGCAGGGGGGTGGGAGTGACTGGGTGATGGGCACTGAGGTGAGCACTTGATGGGATGAGCACTGGGTGTTATTCTATATGTTGGCAAATTGAACACCAATAAAAAATAAATTTATAAAATACATAAATAGTAATACATTTTAATTAATTATAATAATTAGGGATAGAAAATATCAGAATTTATCATTGTAAGAGTGAGCATGGTTTTGGAAAAATTGTTACTGATTTTATATACATTATAGTTTTATATATATATGTACATACATACACATAGAGATGTGTGCATGTTGAAATGTGTTAATGACGTGCATTTCTTACTATGTATAATATTCAAAAACCATAAAAGCTAATGCAAAGTGCTTTTGACAATGAAGTACACCCTAATGTTCAGTTGTCATCATATGGCTATGAAATTCCTCTCAAAATATATTTTTTTCTTTCTCATTCTCTCTCTTTATAGACCAAGCGCCACAAAACTAAGATTTAAATGAACTGACTTTATTGCTAATATACATAAAAAGCTAAAAGAATTTCATGTCTCAAAATCCAATGTACCTGTTTGATTCTTTTAAGGATTATCTTAGTGCCTAGAACAATGGATTGAGAAAATCAAGTGAGGTACCTGAACCAGGTCAAAATTTTATAGACTGCAGAGTAAGATGAAGCAAACTTTATAATATAATATAAGGTCACTTGGTTTTGTGTTTCATGCCATTTAAACAATTCCTTCATATGTATATGTTTGTAGGACTTTTCAGTGCTCTTGGCTGACAATGACTAATTTGCCTGCCTCTATTGCCCAAACCTTATAAACCCAAAAGAATTTTAAAAATGTAAATATCTTGGGAACTGATAAAAAACTATAAATACCAGAAGGAATTCACACTATCCAAAGAAAGGAATTTAATGCTCTAAGGTTGTAGTAAAGGATTGAAAGAATATGTAACAAACTGCCAGTTACAAATGAGGCCTATCTGTACTCTATACCACATTGCTTCCTATAATTACATTGTAATCATCAGATTTGTTTACCCTCTATCCACAACAATATATGTATCAAGTCAATAGATATCAAAGCCTTTCTAAACTTCAATATAGTTTTACCTTTCTAAACCTCAATATAGTTTTTCTTATCTATTAAGAAAATTTGCTAGTAAAATAAAATTAAGAAAAGGACCATAATGTAGTGTGGGAACACACACAAAAAAGCAGATATTCTATTATTTGATAACCTAGGCTCATCAATGGACCAACCCTCTTTTTTTCTTACCTTAAAGCATGGGGACTGAAGGTTATGGAGTATATAAACATAACATGAAAATGTACAATGCATGTTTCATCCTCCTATAGGTCTTCAGTGTCCGAAGACACCTGCTGTCAATAATCTTTTTTCAACTGCTAATTCCTTAATAATTAGAAATACCTGTATAAGCACAAGATCACACCCCAAAATAAATAGAACTTCTTAGAGAAGAGAGAATTGCAACAGTTTTCTTTAAAAAAAAATTTATATATGTGTGTATGTATATATGTATATTTATTTATTTATTTATTTATTTATTTATTTATTTAAGAGTGAGAGCAGGTGTATGGTGGGGAGGTGCAGAGGGAGAGGGAGAGAAGCAGATTCCCTGCTGAGGATGGAGCCTAATTCAGGGCTCCTACAGCCCTGAGATCATGACCTGAGTTGCAGTCAAGAGTAAGAAGCCTAACTGACTAAGCCACACCAGTTTCCACCCATTCCTTTTTAAAGTGTTTTTTTTTTTTTTGAAGGAAGGGAGAGAGGAAGAGATCTTTAAGCAGACTCCCTACTGAGTGTGGAGCCTGAGGCAGTGCTCAAACTCACCACTCTGAGATCAGAACCTGAGCCAAAACGAGGAGTTCCATGCTTATCCAACTGTGCCATTCAGGTGCCTCAATGCCAACAGTTTTCTAATTAAACTTTATTGGAATCACATTGAAAGCAATTTCTCTTGAACCACCTAGGCTTTTCTTCTTCATCTTTATGCCCATAGGGTTAATAAGCACATTGCGTTGGCACATAATATGCATTATAAGTGTATTTGTTAGATGTATGGGGAGATGAATGAACAAATAAATGAGTAGTTATTGGATGCCTGGCAATGTTTTAAAAAGATATATTCTCAAGAGCAGAATGTGGAAATAACTTAGAAATGGGTTTCTAGAATAAAGACAATGGATGGATATATTAAAAGGGTTAATCAAGAATGACTATCTTATAAGCTCACCTGAGTGGCTTAGTCAGTTAAGCTTCTGGCTCTTGATCTTGGCTCAGGTCATGATTTCAGGGTCCTGAGATTAAGCCCCATGTGGGACTCTGTGCTAGGCATATAGTCTGCTTAACATATGCAATCTCTCTCCCTCTCCTTCTCCCCTCCTTACATTCCCAGCCACCTTTGGTCTGTCTCTCTCTAAAAAAAAAAAAAAAAAGAAAAAAAAGAAAAAGAATTGCGATCTTAGAAGTAATAGCCTATTTTATTTCAGAAGAATAATCATGATAAAAAATATCTTAGTCAATCACATATTCTTTCCAGTCAAGAATTAGATTGTCAAGAGAATTTCAGTACAAGTATTTGTAAAGATGTGGAGGTTTTTGCTGTATTTTTTACTGTATGTTTTCCTATGCCACACAAAAATTATAGAAGTAATATTTTGGATAATATTCTTATTCATGAAAGGTCATTATTTATCTTCAGAAAATCTGAGTATACTAAATACATTGGTCTCACATCTCTTAGATTTTATAAATGTGATTCAATTTTTTAACTTATTTATTTTTCATGAACATTTAGTTTTTCAGTCTTTGCTAAAGATAAAAATGAACTAGTTATATACTGTAATTTGCCTATGAGGCAATGTCAAAGGGCAATCCTGTTTTATATAGCTAAGTGGATCATTAATATACACATAAACAGCAATCATTTTTCAGTGTCAGTGGTCTTATTGTAAATGCAATTATTCTTATTGCATTCTTAATATATAAGACTATATTTTCTAAGTTTCTGCAAATTTTTTTAAGGTTCTTTTTTTAGTAATCTCCACATCCAGCATGGGACTCAAACTTACAACCCCAAGATAATGCCGTACCAACTGAGCCAGCCAGGTGCCATCAATTTTCTGCCACATTTTTAAAGGTTGTAATTTGTCCTGTTTTCTATATTTTGAAAGAATCACAATAATTACAATGTTTCTATAATATTAAAATAAGAGCAGCCTTAATATCTATGAATATCAGCTATATTTTTATACATTGTTTCTGGGCATATATCCAATATCTTATAGCTTAATTAAAAGGTATAAATTACAGAATTTCCCACGAATTTATGTGCTTGAACCCCTTCTATCACATGGAAGGGTTATCTTTTCATTAAAATATTTTGCAAAAACAAATTATACACACACACATATACACATCATTGTTCAGTTTTATATAGTAAGGCAAATAGTTGCAAACAATTAGCTGGCCTTTGCAAAAACCTTAGCACTTAAACTAACATAAAAAACAGTCAAAATAAAAATGATCTTTCACTTAATAAGAGAGAATGCATGCTACAATATCTAGTTTTAAATATATGTAAAACATAAAAGGAAACACACACATGCATTCTGACTACCAAGACACAGGTAGAGATCAACAGTAAAAAATGGATGAATTCACAGCAGACTTTAGAAGGGTTGATCTTTGTGTGGTTATCAGCCCCATGGACATCTAATGCCAAAACTATATTTGGGATTCAGTCTAAATACATTGTTTTATTTATGGAATTTTATAGTGAATATAGCTTTATTTATTAGTATATCAACAAGATAAGATCAAGGATTTTTTAACCTCATTCTACCTTTTTAAATCTCCAAATAGAAGAGAATACAAATTTCATAGATCTGAAAATACAGTTGGAAAGAATTTTTACCTTTTTCAAAAATAGATATGCACACCAATATTCAACACCTTCATAAAAAATCCATCCTATTTACAGCTCTAATAAACCCCCATTAAATCACAGTAATCATGTGCTAGAGAACAGGTGTTTTAAATCACTAAATTTGGAAGTGAAGTGAAGTTGAAGGAGCATGTTGGAAGCTTTTCATTGGCTGAGTGTGGCTGCAGTTTCCATGGCAATTCCACCCTGGTTCCCAAATCTTCTTCTCACTCTTTCAAAATGCAGTGGAAAATACTATTTAGTATGAGGACAAAAAAATGGGTCAAATTATCATCACTTATTTAGCTAGAAACAGCAATAGGAATAGTGAGAACCATGTGTGGACTCTCCTTTATAATTTGCTAACATTTTATGTCACCTACATTCATTTATGCATATTTTCTACGCCCTCTGCTGTTAATGAACATACGTTGCAAAAGAAAAATACCCATAGGGCAACGGCTTGTTACAATAATCATCATTTATGGAGAGAAAATGCCAATCATACAGATTACAATCACACTTGATGTTTATACTTAAAATGTTACATATTTGGATCCATGAAAATCATTATCAGGTAACATTAACCCAATACTCCAATGCCCTATGACATTTCCAAATTGGGCTGCACGAAGTCCCTGTTTTGAGTTGGCATTACCTTTAGAGTTAGAGCAGGAGAAAGACATAGCCCAAGAGCTGTTACTAAATAGCTCAGTTAAGAAACAAAGGGACAATATACAGAATACACACTGCATGGGAATCCTCTCAACCAGGACTCTGCTCATGCATGCCAAGACGCAAGGCCCTTCTAGACTCTTAACTTGGTAAGACTACACAGACATAGGAACCACTCTATGAAAGTTGAGTATGTCTGAAAAATACTATGGCTACAATCTAACACAGTTTAAACAATCTCATAGCATTTCCCATTTATGACATAAGTTACAATTTCAGTTGATAACCTAAGAAGATAAACAGCCATGCTTTAACTGAGGTTTTAGTGAATCTGTGAAAACAAAAGAGGAAAGACGCTAGGAGCAGAGATAACAAAGAGCTAATGAGCAAGATTAAGACCTTCCACTTGTGATTACTTCACTGAGGAACTTAGGAAAACAGCCCTCATATGGAAGAAATGACTTTAAAATGAGAGTGCCTACAGAAGACAAAACAGGATAATAATTCCCAAGTTTATAGACTATTTGGGGCTTAAAAGAGGCACCAAATTGGAGACGAAATGACAAGGATCTGGCAAAAATGGACAGTGATGTAAATCAGGATAAATTAGGTAAAGTAAGACTCTGTACCTCAGATTACACTTTTCAAGAGCTTGTCCCTTAAAAATCTTTCTTCCTAAAATGCTTAGGTATTTGAATATCTCAGAGAGCTGTAAAATAAATTCACAGTCTTTGAAGTCAGAATCCAGGTTTTGAATTTTGACTGAGTCAGCTAAAGTTACTTTTTTCTTATCTCTGCATTTCAGTTTTCTCTTTTGTAAAGTAGGAACAAGTATATAAATCTTGCATGTTTGCTGTGAAGATTAAAGACAATACATGTATTGTCATATGAACAGAGTAAATACAAAGTAAACATGTTTCCCTCTATTCCTTTCCTCTGACCCCTCATCTGTTGGTATAGGAAATGAATATAATAGAAACAGAAAGAAAAAGACATGAATTACAATGGCGAATTATGTTATTTTGTCTACCTACCCCTCTCCCCCGCCCCCAGCAGTAAATACCGCATTAGAAAAGGCAAGGGGAATTATCAGATTGGAACATTGGCCCATGGAGATCTTCTCTCTGGGACTGTTCCTGCTGACCTTTCATCAACGTGGCTGGTACCACTTTTTTCTTTTTGGCAATAAACACCTAGCTCCTCAGAGAGGCTGAGTGTTGACTCTCTTGGCAAGGGGGATCTGTGACCACAGAGCTCTAAAGTTCTGATAGTTATCTCTTGCCACCTGAGAAGTTTCTGGTGATGGCTCTAAAAGTAGTGGTATAAGTAAGCCATTACTTGTCTTATTTCAGCCAAATAGTTTCCCCATCAAACCCAGTATCGACACTATGATCTTTGGAGCTAAATGAGATACAACAGCAAAATTCACTTTTCAAATTCCTAATAGAGTTATAATCCTGAACCTCTGTTAGCTCCTCTAAACTTCATTATTCTAAACCGAGAACCATTTAACCTTTTGATATCCTTTATCACTCGGTTTTCCCTAGGCCATGTCCCTCTTTTGGTATTTTCGAAGAACTTCAGATCTTAGAAGCCTATGTCTTACTAAATCCCCAGTCTTACCACCTCATAACAATTACTCTAGAAAGGGGAATGTATAAAAAAATGCAGGAAGAAGTTTTTTAAAGCTCCTTCTCCCTGACACTGAAATATTTTATAGTCTAACCCTAAAGAAGAGGATGTGTGATTCCCTATTTTAAGGAAGCTCTGTTGTGCTTCCTCTTAAAAGAGAATTGAAAAATTCAGGAAGGATGTTTATAACAAATAGAGTGGTTATTCCACTCTTAGCATACTTCTCTTCCTGTGATTAAAGAAAGACTATCCAAAGAGAGGAGTTAATTCTTCCTACCTCTGGTTTCTTAGCAAGTTACCTAATTTCATCTTTATAAGAAAATACTAATGCACATGACCTTCTCAGTGCACTTAACCTGAGGGATCATGGAGAAGTATAGGGAGCATGATGGGCATAGGAGAGCCTGGGTGGGATTCTTACCCCTTTCCAAAAATACACACAGAATCACACTTTACTGATAATTTGTCCTTGTAAGAATATCAAGGCTTCATGAGCATCTACAGATCCCTATAGGAGCCTTCTCCATTCTGCATACATCATTACATGGGAGATTCTAACTGAAACAGTATTACAAATGTGATTTATTATAATCTTGTATATGTCTGTGTTTTATAGCACTTTAATGCATGCTTCTATTATATTGTCCATGTTTCTATACTGAAGCTATTTTATTGTATATATTTCTTTCACCTTCTTTACTATAAAGTGCAGGAGGTAAGACATTTGCTTATGTTTTTGTTTTAAATTTTCAACCTGTGTCCTTAACCATTCAACATTCATTTAACAAGTTCTACGGGACAAATATTGAGCTAAAAAATAAATAAAACATGATCCCTTCCCTCTAGAATCTCATACTGATGAGCTGTTTTGAGTACTTACTATGTGCCAGAGGCCTTATTGCTTTTCATTTAAACATTAACCTTAAGGAGGAAATATTTTATCCCATTTTATGTAGATAGATACCAAAAGTCAAAAAGAACTCAAACTAAGGGTTTTCTGGAAGAAATCCCAGAGAGTTGAGAATGAACTACTTAGAAAGGGAAACCTAAAAATATGTAGAAAAGGAGAAAGTAAATTTGGAAAAGTTGGAAAAAAGACCAAACACACATACACATGCACATGCACACGCATGCACACAATACACACACACACACACACACACACACACACACACATGAAAAAAAAAAGGGCCTAAATGGGTTATGTGAAGTTATTGCTTTTTTTAGCATGCTGTCAAGGTGGTATGTTGGCAGAGAGAAAAGTTTTTCAGGAAAACACATGTCTAGAAATTAAACAAGAACCTTGGTGTATTGATTTATTTAACCCAGAACTACAAATAGTTGGTAGTTCCAAAGTTGTGAGTTGAAGGAGCAGATATTTCTCATATCTTTATGCTGATCTTAAGATAATGTTTCCACACAATGTAAATAAGTAGCCAAAGGAGCATCTATATAACTAATTGACATGTATTTGAGCAAAATAAGTCTACTTATTTTATAACTTAGTAATGACAAATTATAAATGTCAAATCACTATTCTATTACAATATTATTATTCAGCTGATGGTGTCATACCAAAAATGAATGTATTTTTTTCCAATTTCTAGATTTTCAAAGCTCGAATTCTTTCAGATTAAAGAGCGTTTAAATGTCCCTTTATTGGAAAGTCAATATTAATGACACTGATTCAAACTATGAGGGACTGTATAGCTATTAGGTCTTCCTTTTCTGTTTCTGAGCTAGTATCTCTTAAGAATAATACTTTTATATACTTATATTTATTGTAGTTTTATAGAACTGTGAAATTATTAGATTCTTTGATTCTGTCATTGGTCTTTTTTTCTGTCATTTCCCCCCATAATTGTTCCCCTTTATTGATATGTACTATGTTGAAAGTAGAAAGCTAGGAATACAAGTTTTACCTCCTTATATCATACTTGAGAACAACTAGCAAAGTGTCTCTACCCATTGTCAGGAAGGTGCTAAGATGAAGTAAAAAAAAAAAAAAAAAAAAAAAGCACAGTTTTTTAATTTAACTCATCTAAGTCCAAATCCATTTTGACATGTTTTATCTGTAAGGTGTTGTGAAAGTTATTTAAACATAGAAACCTAAGATTTTTTAGTAATGTCACTGTTCTGTTTTTTTGAGAAATATATGAGATATATGTCAAATTCCTGGCCTACTTTCAGATCCAAGTAGTTTTTAAGTGAATGCTAATTCCTACCTTTTCCTCAGACCTCAGTTCTGAGCCATTGTGTCTGCTTTTTCAAGAGCCAATGTATAGGAGCATGCCCTTTTGCATCCGGGAAACCGGAGGACATTTGGATCACTCAGGAATTTAGGACTTGTGCATTCAGCTTTTGCCTGCTCTGTGCTCTGTACAAAGTGGACCCTGACCTTGGATGTTAAGCAGTACCTTTAAGAGCACTAGAGAACCTGGCCCTGAATATTTATCAGCTGAATCTTAAATAGCAACCACTAGATTCTGTAGAAAGAGGACTCTGCTAGCTCCTTAACTTTAGTCAAGATGCATGGTTGATCTGTATGGCTTCCTTTCAGTAAAATGAGGTATTAGGTCATATCAAAGAGGGCATGTTAGAAATCCAAGGCACTGCTCCCTCATCCAGAGCATCTCACAGAAGTATCTGATCCACGACAAAGTTCCTTCCTTCTGGGATGGGGACTCAAAATTCTGTTCAGCACTGCATTTGTGTTGGAGATGTAAGTTGATTGCTATTTGTCAGTGCTTGGGTTATATATTTCTTTAGCTCCCTTCCAATTTTTAATCGCACATTCTATGATTATTATTATAATGAGATCCATTTGTTATACTGCGTTAGAATTACATCCTCAAGGGTCAATCGAGTGCATATGGCTTTTTGTCCCAGCTTACTGTGCTTTTTTATTCTTCTGTTTGCTCTATAAATATAAAGATTATTAGCCATAAAGCAGTCAAAATTTGGGGAATGGCTGCCAAAAATCATGATTAGTTTTATAATCAATGATCTATAGTCCTTCTTCTGGCAGTAATTAGACAAAATAATTCACGCTTGCGGAAATGTCTTATAAAGAGGAAAAAATGCTTATCTTTTTTCTCCACAGAAGAATAGAATTTAAGTAACTTAAACAGTGGTATCAAATCACTGTGATATAAAATTTAACAAGGGTAAGGACTTCTCAGAATTCATCCCTGTTGTATACCCACGATAGTTTATAAATTTATCATTTAAGCTATCATTCTGTAGAATCTTCTTAAGTTGTAGGTTGTGAATCACAATCATCAGGAGGAGTAAATATTGCATTCCCACAGGTTAGTCTGCCTTGTTTCTATCCAGTGTACAGTTCTATGGATTCTAACAACTATCACATACGTATAATACCATTAAGAATAAATACTCTCACTGCCCTAAAAATTCTCCATGTTTCAACTATCACCCTCAATTCCTGGGCATCACTGATATTTTTACTCCTTCTGTAGTTCTGTCTTTTCCAGAATGACAAATATCTGGAATGACATAGTATGCAGCCTTTTCAGATTATCTTCTTTTGCTTAGCAATATGCATTTAAAGTTCTTCTAGATCTTTTTATGACTTGATATATCATTTTTATGAGAAAAATGTTCAACTACATGAATGCACCATAGTTAATTTGTGCAGTCACCTATTTTTAAAGGTTTTTATTTATTTATTAGAGAGAGAGAATATAAGCAGGGGGAACAGCAGAGAGTGGGAGAGGGAGAAGCAGACTCCCCGTTGAGCAGGGAGCCTGATGCAGGGCTCTATCCCAGGATCCTAAGATCATGACCTGAGCCAAATCCAGACACTTAGCCAAATAAGCCAGCCAGGTGCCCATATGCACTGTCACCTATTGAAGGACATTATGGTTGCCTCAGTTTAAGAAATTATGCTTAAATCTTTAAGAAATTTAAGAAATTATGGTTAAATTATGGTTAATAAGATATGGAATGAGATTTTCGTGTGGGTGTAACTCTTGAAGTAAATTGAATTAAATACCTAAGATCACAACTGCTGGATCATATGATAATGTAGTTTTATAAGAAACTGCTGAACTGTCTTCCAAAGTGATGGTATCATTGTGCATTTCCAATAGCAATGAATGAAAGTTCCTGCTGCTTCACATCTTTGTCAACTTTGGTATTGTCAGAGTTTGAATTTTAACTACTCCAGTCGATATGTAGTGGTATCCTATTTTTTTTTCAATGCACAACTCTAATAAAAAATTATGCTGAGCATCCTTTCATAAGCTTATTTGCAATCTATGTATCTTCTTACTGAAATGTGTTCATATTTCTTGCTCTTTTTTTAGTTGGATTGTATGTTTCCTTACTGTTTAGTTTTAAGCATTCTTTGTATGTTTAGATACGAGTTCTATATCAGATGTATGTTGGCAAATATTTTCTCCTATCTTGTGCTTATCTTTTCATTGTCTTAACAGTGCCTTTGCAGAGTAGATGATTTTAATTTTAACAGAATCCAAGTTATCATTTTCTCTTTTGTGAATTTCACTTTTTAGGCTATATCTGAAAACAAAAGATCTAGAGGTAAAGTTTACCTAAATATTCTCCTGTGTTATTTTCTAGACGTTGTATTGGTTTGTATTTTAAATTAAGGGGAACATATATTTCTAGCTAACTTTTCTAAATTGTGTAAGATCTGTGCCTTGATTATTTTAATAGTATTTTTTTCTCGCCTAGTCTAGATAGAGTGTGATCAATTTTACCTCTTTTCAAAGAAACAGATTTTGGTTTTTTGGTCTTTCTCTATAGTTTTCATACTTTCAATGTCATTTTTCTTCTTTAATTTGTATTATTTATTTTCTTCTGTTTGCTTTAAGCTTCATTTTTTCTCTTGTGTTCTAAAGTAGTAGCTTAGTTTATTGGTTTTAGATCTTTTATCTTTTTAGTTTATTGGTTTTAGATCTTTTATCTTCAGAAGTAAATGAATTTAATGCTATAAATTTCCCTCTCATAACTGTTTTTGCCAAATTCTACAACTTTGGATACATTTTGTTTCCATTTTCATCTAATTCAACCTTTAAAACATTTACCTTGATACTGCTTTGACTCATATTCTATTTTTAAGTATGTTGTTTAATCTTAAGATATCTGAGGATTTTTCTCACTATTTTATTTATTTATTTATTTATTTATTTATTTATTTATTTATTTAATTTTATTTTATTTCTAGGTTAACTCCACTGTAGCTAGAGAAAATACTTTGTATGAATTTTGTGTTTTTAAATTTGTTATGATGTGCTTTCTTGACCTAGAACATGGTCTGTCTTGGAGGATAATCTATGTGAACTTGAGAGAGATGTGTAGTCCACCTTTGTTGGATTGGATATTCCAAACATTCTATAAATATCAATTAAATCAAGTTGATTTGTAGTGATTTTGAGGTCAAGTGTGTCCTTTAACATTTTCTGCTTACTGTTTCTATCAACTACTGAAAGGGATGTGGAAGTATCTAACTATAATAGTACATTTGTCTGTTTCTCCTTAGGATTCTAGCAGTTTTGTCTCTTGTATTTTGGCACCCTGTTGTTAGGTGCATACATGTTATGAATTCTTCTGTCTTCTTGGAGAACTGAGCCCTGTATCATTATGCAATACCCCTCTTAATTTCTGATAATTTTCCTTGTTCTGAAGTGCCTTGTCCGTAACTAATATGGCTTCCCTAATCTCTTTTAATTGGTTTTAGTGTGATATCTCTTTCTTCTTCCTTTTACTCTGGACCTAAATATGTCTTTACGTGTTTTTTTTTTTTTTCCACTTTGGCAAATTCTGTCTTTTAATTGGTATGTTTAGATTTTTCACATTTATAGCGATTATTTATATGCCTAAATTAACATAGAGTATGTTTAAATCTGTTTTCTCATTATTGTGGTTGTTTTTTGTTTGTTTTTATATTTTACTCTCTTTTCTGCCTTCTCTGATTTTAAATGGGCACATTAGCTTTTCATGCTATCCAGATTTGTAATAAACATTTTCAACTATTCTGAGTCACTTTCAGATAACATTATATAATTTCTTGTATAGTGCAAGTACTTATAATAGAATATTATTCCCAATCCCCCTTCTGCCCCTTATAATATTGCTATAATTTATTTCACTTATCCATGTACTAAAATCATGCAATACATCTTTGCTATTACTTGAAAAAATTACTTTGAAAAATCTCCTGAATGAATTAAAAATAAGAAATATAAAACATTTTATTATATTATTTATTTATTTATTTATTTATTTATTTATTTATTCCTTCTCTGAATCTTCCTTCTTTTATATAGATATAAATTTCTGACCTCTATCATTTTCCTTCTTGAAAAACTTCTTTTAACATTCTTACAGATTTTACAGATGTGTGTTGAATTCCCTCAATCTTTGTTTGTCTGAGGATGCCTTTATTTCTCAGTCACTTTTGAAGGATAATTTCACTGTACATAGTGAATATTATTGTTTTTTTTTCTATACCTTAAGTATTTCACTCCAATATCTTGCTTGCATGATTTCTTTTTTTTTTTTTTTTTTGCTTACATAGTTTCTTATGAGTCCACTATTATTTTTCCTGTTCCTCTATAGGTAAAGTGTTTTATTCCTCTGGCTTCATTCAAAATATTCTCTTTGTCTTTGGTTTTCTGTTATTTGAATTTGATTTGCCTGAATGCAGTTTGTTTTTGTTTTTTGATATTTATTCCATTTGAATTTTATTTGTAAAAACTAAGCAAGACATGACATATTGAGTTTATATTGAGAAACAAGATATATTGGGTAAAAATAGACCTTGAATGTAACATTTTATGTTAATCTGGCTAGGAGTAGGGCTCTGTTTCTTCTGAAAACTTCTGGGCATATTTCAAATGGTTGCTTTTCTCTTACCCTGTCAAAAATGCAAGTGGATTTCTCTTGACTCTTCATTGCGAGAATCTGCTAGAGTTCCTTGATTTAAAGCCCATAAAAGTGTGAGGTTTCCTTTAAGACTGCACCTCAGGAATTTCTGACCCTCAAGCCAATCCACACTCAACCTCCAGCAGTCTGTAAAAATTACCCTTTAAATATTTCTATCAGTTTATATCCCCAGAGGCTTTTGCTTCATGTATGGTGATCTTAGCTATGTTTCCCTGTCTTTTCCTGCTCTCCAGATGTCTGAATGACAGTTTTCCCTGAAACCACAATTTCTGAAGAATCAAGAAAATCATTGATTTTCAGTTCAGCTTTTTTTTATTTTAAGGGTGGATTGGTGATCTTCAAGCCTTTTAAATACCACAGTTGAAACCAGAAATCTGCTAGATTCATTTTTAATAGAATGTTTAATATTTTGATGTTTGATTCTATACTTTATGCACTAATTTCCATCATTGAAAGTTTGGTTACAGTATGTATATTATGTACATCCACCTCATGAAACTACTATATGGTTATTAAAAAAAGAAAGAAGATATTTCTAGTTACTGGTACAGAGCAAAGAAAGGAGATCCCCAGGGTAAATCTTTTTTATGAAAATTAATTTCCAGAAAATTATATGGTAAATGACCATTGATGTAAAATAAGGGGGAAATAAGAATTCATTTTCATGTTTGCTTATGTAAACATAAATAATTTTGAGACAATATCCATGAAATAGGATAAGATATCCACTTATAGGAAGCAAGGGTTAAGATGATGAGAGAGACAGAATGAACAGGGAATGAAGTGGGAATTAGGTAATTCAACATTTTAACAAAATCTATATTTTTGGAACTTGTGATTGTATTTTGCTCTCTCTCTATTATATATACACACATAAAAACACACATATACACTCAAAACAATCCATCAGATGTTTCTTTTTCATTATAAACTTTGGGAAAGTTAAATTGGCCTATAAAGTTAATAATAATAATAATAATAATAATAACAATAATAAAATGTCCTGTGGAGTATGAGACTTTTGATATTCCTTATCACTTTCATCTCTTGTATCTTGTGTCCCACAATCTCCTTGGTCAGGCTTAAATCAGAGACACAAGATATAGTCTACTTAGCTGAATAATGTGGATTGTTTAAGGATGGGAGAATACTTTTATTTCTATTATAGATGAATTTGAAATAGCCACTTCCAATTAGCATTTTGGATACTACTTCATATATCAGTTTCTTTGTTTTATCTTGTTCACCAAATACTAGTATTTTTCAGATGAGGATATAGGATTCAAAGCTCCACATTTGCCATAATACTATGAGAGTAGCTCCCCTTTATCTTGATTGCACTCTCTTGGTGGATAGTGAGAAAAGTCATCTCTTCCAGATAATCAAAACAAATGGCATTTTAAAAAATCATCAAAATAATCTGAATACTCAGTCTACTTTACTGACTGTAAAGTTCCTTAGTTCCTTAGTTCAAATATGGGTGTTTGAGTTCAAATATGTTTAAGTTCCGTAGTTCAAATATGAATAAGTTTGGTTCTGGATCTGTTAGGTCAAAGATGAAAAGGAGTGGGAAATGTTCACTTTTTAAATGGTCCACAGTAGTCACTGTGAGAATTTTTTGAAGCACAAATTTTCGTAAAAATGTTGATACAGCTTCAGATAAGAAAATGTTAGTGACACAGTGGAAGTGCTTCCATCACCAAATCCCCTGCCACCAGAGCTAGCCACATCACCTGAAAGAGTCTACTTACAACTTAAGTAGAGAGAAAGGCAAGTAACTTCTGTCTCATGTGTCAAATTAAATCCATTTATAGTGGCTACAGCTAGCAGTGCTGAGAAAGATATTGATACATCAATACATACTTAAGTCAAAGATACATACTTAAGATACATACTTAAAGTCAAAGTGCTAAGATCGATTAGTGATATCTGTTCTAGGTGGGAGGAGGCATGGTGGAAGCAAAGCGAGGCATCTGTCAGCTCCAGTAGGGTACAACTCTAGAAAACTCAGCTTTGTCAACTCCATACATATTAGCAATTGTTGCTAAAATATAAAAAGTATAAAATGTGTAAAAACTAACCATTATTTATTGAGTACTAACTGTGTTTCAGGCACCGTACTAAGAAATTAAAAAGCATTTAGCTAATCAAATCATTACCAGAAGCCTATGGGATATTGTCCCCATCTAGTTTATCTACAATGCAAATTATTTTCTCTTTAAAATGCCAGTCTTCGGGCCTATGGGTGGTATAGTCAGTTAAGCATCTGACTCTTGATTTCAGCTAAGACATTATCTCAGGGTCCTGAGATGGAGCTGTGTCAGGCTTGCGCTCAGCTCAGACTCTGCTTAAGACTTTATCTCCCTCTCCTTCTGCCCCTTCGCAAATGCATAAATATTTTTTAATGCCAGTCTCATCAATTATTTGCATTTAAAACTTTTTTTTACAGGAAAGAAGTAGCTATCATAGTGTTAATGCTATTTAAGGTATAATTGATCTTGAAATATTTATAAAAACAACTACCCTAGGTTTCAGGAAGTTTACTAAATATATCTATAATATTTTCAGAATATTTGAATTATCTGACCTACTTTTCAGGGATTAAGAAATTTTCATGATTTTTACACATTCTGAGGCAATATTGTATTGAAGAAAATTTATAGTATTTTCTAAGTAATTTTAATACAAAATATGAAATCAAACCTTTTTACTACAAAATTGGTTTAAATAATATTTGTTCTGCTGAAAAAAATCAACACACTAAATAAATAGAAGCAAAAAAAATAAAAGGGGGAAAAATCTAAATATGCAGGAGAAGTGTCTCAAAATCTGCAGTATTATGTGCACATATCCCCTTGGTTGTTTAAAAGAATTCCCACTATAACCTTTATTCCATTAAAAGGGGTAAGTATTATGACATAGGACAGGTGGTGTGTTAACGTCTTTGATCATACAATAAACTAAATTTTCATTGCAGAAGAAACTATTGGAAATGTAATGAAAATATAAGGAAGTCAACATTCTTGCTTACCAAGTGGGACTTTGAAGCATAGTTAATTGAATGTCACTGTAAAATGTTGACAGACAGAACAGAATGGAGGGAAAGACTTAAAGGGAGAATGATTTTATCTAAGCATTTATATTTTCAAAAGTAGCTTTTACCATCTGGACATTTACAGTCATGTAGATAAAACATATAGTTGGATGAGCTTTTGGTTTTCATCTAGATTTTCCTGTATCCTCTAAAATGCTTAGACAGAATTGGTCACTCAATAGGCACTCATTAAATACTCACTGATTAATATTTGCTATCCTGTTCAAAGAGCCATGAGGTTCTCTCTGAAATTGAATCTCTGTTGAAAATTGAGACATAAAATGTCAGCCAGCTTTCCTCTTTTCATTTCTTTTATGTGTTTGAAAATAGAGGCATTTTTACCAGTTTTAAATTTTAAGATGTAATTCACATAAATAAAATTTGCCATTTTAAGTATACCACTAAATGTTTTCTTATTCCATTCACAACCATCACTGTAATCATCAACTTTTGAATATTTTGTTTCCCTTGAAAGACACCCCATGCCCAGTAGCAGTCAATCCTGATTCTTCCCTATGCTCAACTCCTATTTGCCTATTTTTGATATTTCATATGAATGGAATCATAAAGTCTGTGTGGCCTTTGTGACTATCTTCTTTCACTTAGCATCGTATTTCAATGTTCATCCATGTTATAGCTTGTATCATTTGTATTGCCAAATAGTATCCCACCGTATGGATATATCACATATTATTTGTTCATCAGCTGATAGACAGTTTGGTTATATCCACTTTTTGGCTGTTATGAATGCTCCTATAAATATTGGCATACAAGTTTCTGTGTGAATGCATGTTTCACTTTTCTTGAGTATATATTCAGGAGTACAATTGCTGAGAATGACAATACCTATATTAAATATTTTGAGAAACTACTAGACTGTTTTCCAAAGGAGCTACACTATTTTAAAATCCCATCAGTACTGTATGAACATTCCAATTTCTGAAATAATAGAGGCTTGCTCTGCCTGAAGACCTTTTTTCCTACAAGTGGAGGCTGAGTGGGGAAAGAGACCCAATCTTCTAGGCCTGCTCTGCTTGTCTGAAATTAAAGCTTCTGAAAGATGGGACTGGCAGAGGATGAGAAAGGCCAGCAGCTTGTCTCTTTGGGGTGAAACCATAGCCCCAGACTGGTTGCAGGGAGAAAAGGAACTCTTGTCTTCTTGGCTGTACATATTGGAAGCAGAGTTCCTATAATACAGGGGGTTGAAAGGCAAAGAAGCCCAAATGCCATAGACTTTCCCTATTTTTACCAAGATTGAATGGACTTTCTTGAAAGAAGTCTTCATTCTTAATGCTTCTTTAGTACAATTTCCAGAGACCTTAAGTGATGATTTTCTGTATATATAGTTTCAACAGTTAAATTGTTCTACTATGAAGAACATCTGTGGAGATCTTTATTCCTCTACTCTAGTTCTCCCCACATTCATTCTTTTAAATAACTTTTTCTTCTTCTGATGCTTTGACTGGAATTCTCTGAATCTGGTGTCTGGCAGTTAATTAGCTACCAAATATACTGCTTATACTTCACCAACTTCTCCTCAGAAACATCAGAGCCTAGTAAATAGTCAATATAGCATTATATATCAAGCAGAAATACACTTCAAAATGAAGGTAAAGACATTTTCAGAAGAAAGAAAAGGAAAAGTTTTGTTTTATTTTGTTTTGCTTTTTCCAGCATACCTGAACTTCAGTAAATGATAAGTTTTCAGACTGAAGGGAAATAGCAGGAGATGGGAATTCAGATATTTTATAATAAATTAAGACCATTGAAAATAGGAAATACATAGCAAATGGTAAGAATATATTCATTTCTTTACAATACATATGACAGTTTTAAGCAAAACTTACAGCATTATTTTGAGAGGCTTAGAATGTATATAGATATGACACATGTGACAACAATACCATGAAGTGTGGAGTGGAGATAAATGTACCTGAAATATTGCAAAATTTTTACATTTTATGTGAGATTCTATAATATTAACTCTAAATGGACTGTGAGGAGTTAACAAGGCATAGTGTAATTCCTAGCTCAAACACTAAAATATTCATGCAAAGAAATGTAATTAAAAAGCCAATTGATAAATAAATTACAAATCCAGAAACATAGAATAATTTTAAAAAAGATAAGAAAGAGAAACAATAAACAAAGGGGACAAAAGAAAACAAATGAAAGTTTATAAACCTAAATCACATATTAATATTACATTGTATATTAATGGAAAGAACACACAAAAAGTACAGAGTGTCAGAATGGATAAAATATGAGTTCTAACTACAAACTGTCTATTAAGATTAGACTTTCAGTATGAAAACATTTAGAGGTTGAAAATAACTGTATAGAAAATGATAGTGTAGAAATTGTATAAGCATAAGATTATAATGACTATATTAATATTAATTAAAAAAGACTTCATGGCCAAGTAAATTGTATGATTAAAGCAAAAACAGGATGTTTCATAACAACTAGTCAGTTTGTCAGAAAGACAAGGCAATATATATCTACCTTATAAGATAATTTCAAAATGCATAAAAATAGTCTGACAGAAATAAGTGAAGAAATAGATAATCCAAGAATCATGCTTGAAAAATCCCTTCTTTCCACACCTAAGAGAACTTCTAGACAAAAAGACTGGTAAGATATAAAGGATCTAAACAATTCCATCAACCACTGGGAATCAATATTCATAGAACACCATATTGAACAATTGCACATATACAATTTTTGAGGCACACATGGCATATTCACGAGAGAAATATTATAAGCTGAACCACAAAACAAATCTAAATCAATATTTAAAAATTTACATCATATTGTTTACTAACCATAATATAATTAAATTTAAATTTAATAACAATATATTTCAATTCTTCTTCTATATATTGTATTAGAAGTGTATAGTTCAATTTCCAAATATACTTCTAAAAAACCCATAAGTCAAATAAAATGCACACTAGAAATTTAAAATGTATTTCTGATTGAATGAGAGTGAAGATGCAACATCAAAAATTACAGAATGCAGCTAAAAAAATACTTTGCGGAAAAATGTATAACTTTAAATCCTTATATGAAAAATTAAGAAAGATTTATGTTCCAAGATTGCACTAAAAGCTACGGGGGGGGGGGGGGTAAAGAACAAAGAAATCTAAAATGGTAAAAGAAAATAAGGACAGACACCAACAAAATAGAAAACAGTAATAATGGTCCATGTAATTTTATTACCACAAACCAACAAAGACATTTTTTATAAGATTTTATTTATTTATTTGAGAGAGGGGGATAGAACATGAGCAGGAAGATGGGTAGAGGGGCAGAGAGACTTTGAGGTGAACTCCACACTGTATGTGGAGACCATTTGAAGCTCAATCTCATGACCCCAAGATCATGATCTGAGCCAAAACCAAGAATCCATCGCCTTACCAACTGAGCCACCTGGGGGTCCTCAACAAAGACATTTTTTTTAATTGAGGAAAAAAATTATTTATGCAAATCAAAACAAAATTCCTTAACTGCATGTTAGCAATAAAGGCATTAAGATCACACAATAAAGGAAGATATCAATATCAAGAATGCATGTTATTAAGGAACAGACAGGGATTCAAAAATAACTCCACTGGCTTCTCTTCTCATGGATCTGAGACTATGGAGAATATGTGTGGTAGAAGGTGTAATGGACTTTTATAAGCTGTTAGGATGGTGAAAACTGAACTAGTGGAAATATTATTAATGGTAGGCATTTAATGTGGGAGACTGGAAATGCCCTTCCAGAAAATTTGAGATTCTAGAGAAAAGCCTAGAGAAGAATTAAGGAAATGATGATAGGATTTGTCATGATTAAATTTAAAAATGTCTAAATTTTCTTCCAGTGGGTCTTCTATCTGAAGTCAGTTATTTAAGAAACTAATTCTGAAGCTTCATATGGACAGGATATATGCTTAACCTGAGCACACAGATTCACATGAAGTAAGCATTCAAATAAATGTGTGGTAAACAGAAGAACATTAATAGAGAGTAATAATTTATTTGTTAAAATTTTTCCCACATTATGAATTTCAGAAATCTGAACATGTGAAAGACTGTAACATAAGGTAGATACTCCAAAGCATTCTGGTGAAATTTATCTGAAAGCAGAGACTAAATGAATACCTGTAGGGAGTTTGGAATTTTTTTTTTGGGTGGGGGGAGTTTGGAATTTTAAATTAAGTCCCCATTCCTTTAAAATCTCTGATTTGGGGGCACCTAGGTGGCTCAGTTGGTTAGCTTAAGCATTTGACTCTTGGTTTTGGCTCAGGTCATGATCTCAGGGCCCTGGGATGGAGTCCTGAGTGGGGCTTTGCAGATTCTGCTTGTCCCTCTCCTTCCCCTTCTGGTCTTCCAACTACTTGCTCATGATCTCTCTCAAATAAATAAATAAACTCTTTTAAAAAAATAAATAAATAATAAAATCTCCGGTTTTATTCTAAGAGACTTTGTTTTCTAACCTTTATTTTCTATTAGTATACCAAGGGTAATATTTTGACTTCATTTGCTAATTAAATTATTAAACTGTCCTCACTAAATCTTCAGGTAAAGTGTAATTTCAGGATTCTGTGCCATTTTCCTCTGGTGACAGACCTAGACACCTGCTACTCTCTGCCACATGCTTCTAGGAGTGTTTATGCATGATCTTAAGGAACACTTGAAACAATGCTCAGATATTTTAGGAAAGCGGAGTAAAGGAAGGATATTATAAATCAGGGCTATGCAATGCTTTAATGAGCCGCTATGAGAATAAAAACCATGTGTTCTAGTATTTTTTTTTCATCTTCAGTGTTAGACAGACATGAGTTCTCAATATGTACGTTTAACAGTTTTTCTAATAGCACTTGCCCCAGTAGCTCATTGACATTTTGTGTGAAGTGCATTTTAAAGTTAAAATTTACCTTCAACCCAATCTTTTAATTTAGTGAGTCTAGGAAACATCCAGCAGGTATGTATTTGGAAATGAAGCCTCTATTTACATCATGTACATATGATGTGAAATATATCCACCCTTAAAGGAAGAGAACACTAAAGCGATGTTTTACTATACTTTTTATTTTGTATTATAGTGAAATGCATCGTTCTTATAGAGTAAATTATTGTGAAAATACAGATATCTCCATAACTCCACTGTAGTTTATTCATATTTACAATTATAATAAATCTTTCCAAACCCAGCTATAATAATGTGATTGAGGCAAAAAAGAATTGCAGAAGAATGGCATCTGCAGAGTTGCCACAATTTTATTGCAACATGTATAAGCAAAGTATAATTATGCAGTAAAAATAAACTTAAAGAATTATGAGCCAGGTTTACAGATTAAGACATTAATGCCTTCGATATATGAGCAGTCCGGGATAGTTTTAGTTATGTAAGGCAGTTCTTCAGTTCCACAGAAAGAATTTTAAATCTTTGGTTATGATGAATTCACTAAATAAAGTCCAAATATTTAACTTTCATTAAAGCCTATCCAGTTGAAAGGAATGCTGTACTAATTATTTAAGACACAACAACAGGGCCTTTCTACTTTGTTGATAGACTATATTTCAATGCCAGGAAGGTTTGGGGTCATCCCTCCAGAATAGTGTGTTTCAGCCTCCTTATTTCAGTTGGTTCTTCTCTTTGGCCTCATTGGAACCCTGTGATTCCCTTTATCACAGAGTTTATCCCACTTAGTTATAATTTTCTTATTAGAAGCCTGGCTCCTCTACCAGCCTGATTACAAATCTGCAGTGTTCTTTTCTGTGTCACTACCACAGTGACAGAAAATTAGGAAATGTGGATAATAAGGATGAAGCAAGCATTATGTCAATGTAGAAAAACATATATATTTGTTCTAGATACATCACCAAGGAGATTTTGGCATTTGTGGTGTTTTTGACAACTTCGGTTAGTATACTTAGCTAGGCTTATCTCCCATCTTCTTCTTTTGTATCTCCCATCTTCTTTCTGTCCCCTAGATCCTATTCTCACCCCACCCCGCCTCACCCCAGCTGGAGGAGGAAGCCCCTAGTAGCCATAAAAATAAGCCCCACAGCTCCACCAACTCTAGCTGATTAAATGTCCACACAACCTGATAGCTGACTCAAAACAATCTGTTCATTCTCTTCTGGGAATTTGAAATTGAGACTTAGCACTAACTAGAGAGTATCTGTGTGTACCTGGAATTTTAATGTATAAATTTGAAATTACAGACCAGCAATATCCTGAATACTGAGAATATGAAGAATAGGAAAAGCCAGAGCCAGAGCCCAGAGTGACAGAGGTGAGACAGCCAGAATGAAGAGGAAAGGCAGGGATTATCTGCTCAGATCTTTAAAAACTTATTTTAGTCCTTATATTAGCCAGGATTCTTTGGGGGGGGGGGATATATATGTATATATATATATATATATATATTTATATAAATATATTTATTTATATATAAACACACACATTTATATTTTTTCCTATTTTTTATTTTTTTAAAGATTTTATTTATTCATGAGAGACACAAGAGTGACAGAGAGAGGCAGAAGGAGAAGCAGGCTCCATGCAGGGAGCCCGACATGGGACTCGATCCCAGGACCCCAGGATCGTGCCCTGGGCTGAAGGAGGTGCTAAACCACTGAGCAATCCGGGCTGCCTGAATTTATATATTTTCACATATATATACTTGACAAATATATACATATATATTTGTATACATATACATGCATACAAATATACATATATATTTGTCATATATATATGACATTTGACATTTGTATATATGACAAATTTCTCATAATAAAAAGAGAGATTTGTCAAGAGAAATTGGCTCACATGATTATGGAGGCCAAGACGTCCTGTGATATTCCATCTATAAACTGGAGCCCCAGGAAAACTGGTGGTAGAGTTCCAATCTACATTTGGAGAGCTGATGGTATAAATTCAAGTCCAACGGCAGGAGAAGATAAGATGAGATGTCCCGGTTTAGGCAGGCAGGCAGGAAGAGGACAAATCCTATGTTCTTCCACTTTTTGACCTTATTCAGTCCCTCAATTAGATGTTGCCTACCCACTTTGGGGAGGGCTGTCTACTCTATCACATCTACCAATTGCTAATTGCTGATCTCATCCAGAAATGTCTCACAGACAAATCTTCAAATAATGTTTAATCTGGGCACTCTGTGACCCAGTATATTGACATATAAAATAAACCAAAATAATCCTACCTTGAGATCATGTGTTTCTTCTCTTGGGTTCAATGTAACATTCTCTCTTTAACTGATTGACTGTATGGCTTAATTAAAATTGGTTTTGTTACCAATGATGAAATGTTTTAACTAATGCACCACCGTTACTACTTTTAGTTTGCTGTGTCAACAATTAAGGAGCTGTAACCCTTAACCAAATGATTTTTCCTCATTAGTATGTGTTACCACCAGGTCATAGTAGGTGGTTTTAACACTGGCACGATGATGGCACAGTTTAAATTCTAGTAGTGCAAAGGAGGGGAGCTTAGGGGTGTCTGTTTAGAATATTTTTTAATCTTCGTGTTATTTAAATGAAAGTAAAATTATTTGTTTACATCACAACTTAATTTCAACTAGTAAAACAGACACTTCTCAGAGTAGGAGCTTTGAAAAATTATCTGCCTATAGAGACAAGTCAGTATCTTAACCACTGAGCATGTTTCAACATTTATGGTGATCTCCCAAACCACATATTCAGTTTTCACTTTTCACTGCTGACATCTGTGATAAGGGGGAGTATCCAGTAAAAAGAAGCAAGTGACAATATCAAAGGTTTTTAAAATAAACTGAGGTTTTCACACATAAATCCTACCTCTTACCAACTCCTACACTTGCTGTGATATCCTTACTCAAGATATTTCTTTATTATTCCTTTCTTGCTCATTCTGGTACTTATGTATTGTGATGACCTTAGCCATGTGGCAAGCAGGATATATGTCTATGCTGCTGTGATCACTTTGCTTATAAAGACCTTGGCATAATCAAAAACTTAATGAATTGATAGTAAGAAGGAATATGGGGTTTGGGGTTTTTTTTTCATGATTTCAAAAGTTATGCAGGATTCTTAAAGTTTTAGGGAACTTAGATATCATTGAGCACAATCAACTCATGTTACAGGGGAAGAAACTGAGGCCCAGAGATCAACCCATTATTAAAAGCTAATCAAAATCTACCACTGAACGGGGTGTGGAGGTCCTGATTTCATGTCTAAATTTCCACTGTGGTTATTTTAGGTATATCAATTGGGCAAAAACCCAATTTATTTATTAGTAGGGAATATATATATATATATATATATATATATATATATATCAAATGAAAAATATCCTTCCTAAATCAAAATTAAAGTGACCCAAGGCATTCAAAAGAACAAGCAGAGCCTGATCCCTGATCCAAGGCATCTGATTGCAAGTGCCACTAACACAGCTGCCCTCTTTTGGATAATATCCAACCTGACTCCACTGGATATTTATCCACCCACTCAAAGTAACAATAACAATAATAAAATTTAAATCTACTTTCCAGTGCAAATAACCTTCCCTTAAGTGATATAAAATTCTTTTCTTTTTTAGCAAGTCTCTTCAAATGAATGCCTATCAACTGCAAATAAGTAAGTCAAAGCAGTAGTCTGAACGTATGGGAATATTTCAAGGTATTTACAAACTGAATCTACTTATAACATTTAACAAGTATCTTGTTTGGGGACTATTTTTGCCTGGAGTGTTAAGTAAAGAGACTTCTATTTTCACATACAAGACATGAAGAAAATGTCAATTGTCTATATGAGAGGATGTTGTTATTGGGAGTGGCTCTATGTTATGGATTAGAAGAATTTGAGTATAGGTGTAGCTCAAGCTTCCTAGGATTCCCCTTGTGACCACTACTTCACCACTCCTTTACATCCATATCTGTTCAATATAGAATATCATCTTTTTCTTAAAGGATTTTATTTATTTATTCATGAGAGACACATGGAGGCAGAGACACAGGCAAAGGGAGAAGCAGGCTCCATGCAGGGAGCCCGATGTGGGACTCGATCCAGGGTCTCCAGGATCACACCCCAGGCTGCAGGTGGCACTAAACCACTGCGCCACTGGGCCTGCCCTAGAATATAATCTTTTATAATACATACACATCTACCTCTTCTTCTGGAGGTAGACCCTATAGGGAGTAGGATGGGTATGTGAGGACAGTCCAGGATCTGAAAGACAGATGATGTAGATCAAGTTCTAGCTCTGCTACCTTACTGAGGAGATGAACTTGGGCAAGAAGACTTTATAGCTCAACTAAGCTCCATATAAAATTTGCACAGTTGTGAAAATCAAATGAAATCATCATGAAAGCACTTTATAAAAAGTAAAAATCACTCCATAAATGTAAGTTATAAGCCTTGGAAACTTAACTGGATTAAAATGAGTAAATACCTTATTCACAAAAAGGGACTATCTAATATACTTCTTCTAAGCTCTATTTGATAAGGAAAAAATGCCAAGATTGGGGAGGGAGGTGCATTTGGAGAGTACGCTTAATGACAAACTATGATTAAACACTTTAATAAATTAGTTGGTGTTGGCTACGATGCTGATCATCCAACCCATTTCAGTAATTCCATCAATGCAATAAAGATATGTATTTCATCCAAATTTTCTAAGCCAGGGGTTGGCTTAGATTCAAATATGGAAATTTCTGGTTGTAATTTTTTTCAGTAAATTGTGTCTTGTGACAGTGAAAGAAGAAAAGTTATTCTCAATTTAATTACTATAGAGGTTTTCTAATGGTTCATAGGTGCAGAATGTTTGTTCAGAAAAAAATTTTTACTAGAAAGTCCTGTGTTTAAAAGTATAGTTGCTTAAGTTGATGTCGGGGAGCTCCTGAAAAATACTCATCCAAAGTCCAATCTTCCCCCTTTGCCCTATAAACACCTGAAGAATAGCCACATGTGGCTCTTAGGAGCACGATTTACAAGGCATTAGTTTGTTGAAAACAAAGTTCTTTGAAATAATTTGAAATAAAGTTTAATCATGTTGCAATTTCACATTGGCAAATGTTGTCTTTGGCACAGTAAGATATTGGATATCTCTGTTGATTGATTAAGTTCAATGAATGAGCCTACATAAATAAGTAATATAAATTATATTTTTCTCTTCTCAAAGTTGACATTGATTTAACAATATCTTTTTAAAATCCTGACCTCAGTGATAGCAGATACTCTTTAGTGCTTTAGTGGTACTAGCCACTTCTCACTGTACACATGGAATCTGATTAGACATTGTGCTTACTATTTTAATAACAACCTCCTATATACAATTGTTTTCATTCACTTTGATAATTAATTTACCTAATGGAAATGCTGTATACATTTTATAAAGATATATTCTCCCCATTTTATACACACAAAAATTGTTGGTTTGAAACGTACCCCAAGTGGTATTTAGAACAAAAATTTATATTTGAGCATATACTTCAGAAACATTTTGATGCTGAGCTATGTAAAATGGGAAACATTCTTAGGACTCTGATTTGGTCCAACAAAATTTAAATCAGGAGATGAAGGAGTAAACTCCTATTTCCATGGGCTTTCATATTCAAAAAAAAAAAAAGAGTGATAACTTTAAGTGACTTAAAACTATTTCATTTGAGAATTATGAAGATGGCATAAAACTTTTCCTTGCCAACCAATCCCAGATAGATCCTGATCTAGAAATGAGAAAGGAACACTCTTTCCTCAGATGATAGGACTTCCTTCTAAATCTGGGTTTTTCCATAAGCCTTTTGATCTCTATTCCCAGGAATTCAGCAAACCAAGAAAGAGGAATGAAAATCAGCAAGCGTTATCATGCAAGTTCCCTTATTTTTCCGCATCCATCTTAGCTTATTTGAACCTCTTAATTGATGAATGAGGACTTTATCAAGCCTGGCAGGAGTCGTTATGTCTCTGATTTTCCTTGAAATGTATCTGTCATGCAGCTCAAAATTGAATAGCCAGTTTGGGGCTTAAGCAGAGACATGGCACTGACTTAAGACACTCTGAAGGGAATGAATGATTAATGCAGTTTATAGACAGGATAGCGCTTCTTCTGTCTCATGTGCTTTTTGTATGTAATCTCCAGTGGTTCAAGTTCAGATGGATCTAATGAAAAAGGACTAGATGTTTTCCACCTTCCCTTCAGAGCATGCTGTACGATTTATCCACTGACAAAATGTGCTAATGAAATGTCACCTTGGACAGCTTGCTAAAGGATTGATGGGCTGAAAGTTTTGCACTTTATTTAACTTTTGCAGGAAAAATGAATAAGTCCTCCAAACTCTGTATGATATAGAGATCCATTATGGTTTTCTAACTCAGGAAGTAGCTATGCCACTGATGGAATAGAGGATAGAGAAAGATGCTGATGGGGCAAAGTTTATAAATAAACAAATTGAGGATGTGTGGCTTTATTATGCCTCCATTCTAAATTATTGTCAAGTTACATGATTTTATGAAGGCATTTCCTTCTATATACTTTATGCAATTGTTTTCAATCTATTAGTCTATCAATGAGAAATAAAACTATCAGGCTTTGTAGCCAATTAATCTATTTCTTTATTTGTTCCTTGTCCCTTCATTACCAGAATCCCAACTATAAGAGAATGGTTTTAAGCCTTTTAATTCCTTCTACTCATAAAAACTTCATAATCTGTGAGCAATGGCTACTGGAGATCATTAAAGAGAATTGGAAATGGTAGACAAAGAATCAGGATGTGGAAGGACATAAAACTATACATAATCACAGAGTCTGTTGATAGAAGTGAAGGGGCAAAACATGCAAAGTGGACGAAGTGAAATCAAAGAAACAAGAAATACACAAAAATATTGGAATGCAGATAATATCTGCATATCTATGTTATGATTTGAGTACATCCGTACTGACCAAAGTAAACAAAAATAACCATATGGTGTAAGTATACTCATACACATACACATAAAATGATAGGCTTACAGAGAGTGTCTGTAAGCTAAGGCCTCATTTTATTTAGCATAGAGAATGGAAGAGAAAAAAGAAGGCTATTTTCTTAACTCTTTAGTCCACGGAGAAAATCTGGTAGAATCAACCAGGACAATAAAATTATGATCTAGCTTTCAATAGCCATAGCTGTTAAAATGAGAATGATTGTATTGCTAGTGTAATAGTAGCTGCTATTGCAATTAAGTCCCAAAACTTTAGAGACTTATTAGAATAGAAATTGATTTCTCTCATTCTGCACATAATATCAGGTGCAGAATGGTGGGGTGCTATCCTCTGCTGAGATTGAGAGACCTGGATTCTTTCCATCTTGAGGCTTTGCTATCTTTGATACATAGCTTCCAGGATTGTTTTACATAATTATATCAAGCAGGCGTAAGGAAAAGAAACGTGAAGATCAGCATAAGAATTTCTTAGGAGCTAGACCTACTAGAGATCCACATTTCTTCTGCCTATTTGTAGGCTACATGACTAACCCTTACTACAAAAGAAGCTGGAAAAAGTGGATTAGGTTAATGTCTAATAAAAAGAAGAAATAAGATAGAAAATCTGGTAGTAGTTCCATTCATTTTTATTGGAAAAATCAAATAATATAATGCATATAATAAGGCAAGTATCTCATAAGCATTTCTTTCTTCATCCATCCCTTTAATAGCGAATACCTCGTAATTATAAAACTTTGTGGTTACTCTTATTATTCAGTTCTAATTAAGATAGTTACTTTGTAACCATTGGGAAGAAAAAGGTACAGCCAAAGACAATTTATTTAATAAAATTGAAAGCAACTGATTATGACCTTTAGATTATAAAATCACTAAAAAGAGAGGAGGTATAGTTCCACTCTCTGACCTTCACAGTCATTTTGGAACTGAAAATATGTTTTCTTTGACTTGTTTAAATTCTACCATATTTCATTCTCTTTCAACACATATTTTGTGTATTGCATCTCAGCATGATTTCTTAATTTTTTATTATGTACATACTTGGATGCCAACCATGACATAAAAGCTGCTCAAAGGTATATTAAATATTTACACTTGTTTCATTTTTAAATCCAAAAAGATAATCTGTTTTAAATGCATTCATGTCACATTGTGGTTGCCAAGTTTTTTGAAACATATTAAACTAAAATTTGAAAGTTACCAAATTGGTGATTAGAAATTCATAGACCAGGATAATTTTTGTTTAATGTCTTTTGTTTTATGTGTTAGATATTTTCAACTTTTAAAACCTATATGTCTTGTGACCTAGAAAATTAGGACTGCCAGTGTGGCCTATACAACATCGGGCCCCTGTCATCTTCCCCTGTGATAGAAATGTGCTTAAACTTACTGATGTTTATTTATGTAAGTTTTTGTGATTTTATACATTTTTAAAACATATGACTTATGCCACACTTCATTAAAATGTGGGTGGAAGTAAAGAGTATGGAAAAGAGAACAAGGTTTGGAGTGAGCAAGACCTAAGTTTGACTCTTGTATCATCACTTTCAACTTTGTGCATTTGAGTATTTCTTAGACTCTGAGTCTTAATTGAATCATCTGAAGACTGGGAACAATAATACAATGTTTGAATTATACATTTTATAGGAAATAAATTTTAATGGGCTTAGAATGTTTCCTAGTACATAGTTGATTCCCAATAAATATTTTTTGGAATATATCAAAGTTAAATTCTACAGTATCAGAAATCTGTTAATGTAGTTTGTATCATTCTGATGCTGTGATTACACTAATTTGTGTAATAGGATTGATAATTGAATATTGTAGGATATCATATGTGAAATCTGAAAAGCCAAACTCATAAAAACAGAGTAGCATGGTGGTTACCAAGGCTGGGAGTTGGGTAACTGGGGAGATGTTCATCAAAGGGTACAAGCTTGAAGCTGGAAGATGAGTAAGTTCTGGAGACCTAATGTACAGCATTGTAATTACAGTTAACAACACTGTATTAACATATCTCAAAATTGCTAAGAGGGTAGATCTTAAATGTTCTTGCTAGAAAAAAAAATGAAAGGAAATGTTCTCTATGACCCCTTACCATAAAGTTTGTATCTACCTGAGGTTTTTTTTATTTTTTTTAATGAAAAATGGCATTCCTCTCCCCTAAAATAAATAAATAAATCTATTTATAAAAATAGGTTTCAGGTACAACATTCTGATATTGAGCATTTCTCTACTGTTTTCCTAAAATTGTTGCTTTATTGTAAGACTTTGATAAATCATGATGAAGTTACATGACTAAAGTATAGTTCCTCTTACTAATAAAATATCCCTTATATTTCAGATCTGTGCCTGGTGCTTTACCTAATTATCAAATTTAATTTTATAATTATCTTATGAAGAAGGCAATAGTCTGCTTAAGATAAATAGTTAATATATAATTTAATTCTAATAAAAATAAGAGGTCCAGAGAGGGACATATTCTCATCTAGAGCTTTCATCCACACTACATGGTTAGGATAAGAAGCAGAAGTGCTAGTAAGATGCTCAATGTAGGATAAAAACAAGATTTGCTGTGAACCTTCATTGACCACAACCATGGAAACCACATCCTTTGAGGTCTAGTGCACTTAGTGGAGACGAACCACAAATTTTGCTCTGAGCTTTCTGATAGAAAACATGAAAAAGAAGTAAAACATAAACTCTAACATGATTTATTAGTTCCATAAAACCATAGACTGAAGCACTCATTAAAGTTAAAAAAATAAATACAGACAGAATATAAGTTTAAAAATAATGCATTTGAAACGTTTTTATTGTAAAAATCAAAACAAACTACAAGGGTTGTTCCTAAAGCAATATGAAGTCTATTGAGGGCAAGCACTAAAATGTTTTCATAATCTTAAAGAAAGATTTTGAGTATCAGGTGTGTGGAATTCGAGATTTTAGGAAGTATTTTAGACAAAAGAAACCTAGCCTTCTTTGAACTATTCTGAGCCTGATTTTTATTCTGTGTATTTTAGTGCAAATCTAAAATACTTAAAGTTTGTTTAAGTTTGGAGACCACTGGGGAATCCCTGAGTGGCTCAGTGGTTTAGTGCCTGCCTTTGGCCCAGTGATCCTGGAGTCCGGAGATTGAGTCCCACGTCGGGCTCCCTGCATAGAGCCTGCTTCTCCCTCGGCCTGTGTTTCTGCCTCTGTGTGTGTGTGTGTGTGTGTGTGTGTGTCTTTCATGAATAAATAAATAAAATCTTAAAAAAAAAAGTTTGGAGACAATGAAAATTTTCCATATAATTTGTTCAATTCTTACAGCTTTTCTCTACCTTTACTCCAGTTTATAAACCCTATCAAAACATATTTTATCATATTTGTGCTTTATTTACCTGTGTTTTGAGTCCTTCAATATATACAAGAGTATGTGACAATGAAATGATTGCATGGAGAATCCAGTTCAGTCTTTAAAATATTTGAAATAATTTAAAGAGTAAACAGGAATAGTGCAAGTCAGTAACATCCCAGTACAGCGTTGCTCAGGATGAAAAAAAAAGCTAGGAGTTCTGCAGAGTCACCAGTTACAGCAGAGAATGAAATACTGAACATAAGACATAGTACTAGCTTTAGAATTCTATTTAATATTCACTAGGGTATTCCAAAAATGTCAGGTCTTGCTCTTTAAACTTTTATTGTGCATCTGTGCATTTTCTGCCCTTTAAAGCCCTGATTCACTAACTTTTTAAGCCAATGGTGAAAATATTTCTGGTTTCCGCTGAGACATACTGGGGAGAAAAAGGTATTTAATTCAATAATAATTAACTGACGAATATTTCACAGAATGAAAAGGAAATTCAGGGAACTTTTCTGAAGGGGTAGTCATACAATGAGCCTGAAGAGCTAATAATTGGCATATAATAAACTATAAGAGAAAAAATACTCTAAATGTTTTAACATTATCATTCAAAAGTTGTTAGAAAAAGCTTGCTACCTGACTCTTAAATACATACAAAAGTACTTGATGTGTCGATTAAATAACAACTAATAAACGTTGTGATGCATCTCACCTTTCTCTTTTATGTAAGTTTCTATGAGTCAAAAGTTTTCAATTGTCTTATGAAGGCAGATTCATTCACTCACCAGTCATTTTTCAAGCCTAACAATACAGTTAGATAAAAAGATCAGAGAGGCCTGATGCTTTACTCACAGAAACAGTGCCTTTGTGAAGAAATCAGACATACATACAAGTAATCACAACTGATGCTCTGAAAGAAGTGTAAACAGTGCCAGGTGAGAACTGAGAGAGAAAAACTCAATCCAGAAATTTAATAGAAAATGTAACTCTTGACTCTCCTATTAAATGCCCAAGAAATATTGGCAAAGGTTATAAAGATTTTGAAGATGATAAGCACTTCATCTTAATATCACCTTGACCTTTTATATTCTAACCTTGAATAAAATTTGGCCACAATAAGGCCACTTCCTTCGACCTTAAAACTCATCTTGATTGAATATAGTTTAATGTTTTCTTTTATAAATAGGAAATATTTTATTCATTTTTAGAGGATATAATTTCAAAAAAGTGTCACCTGTATTTCCTTGTCATTGGTTCACAGCTGTAGAAGAAAAGTATGTCAGATTTACCTGCATAGTTTTTTTCAAACTATATCGCTAGTCTCTCTGATACTCAGATATTGCACCTTGATCTTCTTTTGCCCCAAAACCAGAAATCTCTGCCCTACAGCCCACACTTACAATAATAATGCTGTTATAGCTTTCAGGTGTATGGAGTATATAAATATTGGGATATTTTTTGTACAACTGAATACCTGGGATTTTGAAATAACTAAATTAAAATAGCTGGATATTTTTTCTTTATAATGAAGAAATCTATTAAAATAATTTTCAGTTTTCCAATAATTTTCATTTTTCCTTGCTTACCAGGAAGGTTTACATTAATTATCTTAACTTTCACAGCTAACATATATGCTTCTTCTTGTTCTATTCTTATTTGCCCTTCTATATTCTACATATCATGAGAGTCACTGTATGGTGTATTTGGTTCCTATTCCTCCTCAAACAAATTACCACACATTTAGTAGTGTAAAATACCACAGTTATCTTATAATTTTGGAGTTCTGCAATCTAAAGTGAGTCTCAGCTAAAACCAAGGTTAGACAGGCATGTTTTCCTTTCTAGATGTTCTGAGGAGAATCCATTTTCTTGCCTTTTTGGGGTTCCAGAAGTTGCTCAATTGCCCAGCTCCTAACCTGCTCCCATCTTCAAAGTCAGCAATAGTTGACAGAGTCTTTCTCACAATTCCATCTCTCTGGTTATGACTCATTTACCTTTCTCGTCCCCATTTAAGAATGTTTGTGATTACATCAGGCCTACCAAGAAAATTCAGGATAATCTTTTTACCTATGTTCAATTGAGTAGCAACTTTAATTTCTTTTTTTTTTTCAAAGATTCTGTTTATTGATTCATGAGAGATACACAGAAAGAGGCAGAGACATAGGCAGAGAGAGAAGCAGGCTCCTTATGGGGAGCCTGATGCAGGACTCCATCCCAGAACCCTGGGATCACTACCTGAGCTAAGGGCAGACACTCAACCACTGAGCCCACTGGGTGCCTTTTTCCTTTATTTTAAACTGTATTATTTGCTGTTTCAAGAAAAAAAAATACTCTTATTTTAAGAATAATTATTATAAATAATAATTTTAAGAAATTATTCTTAAATGACAAACAATGCACTTAATGTTGACAGATTAAACCTGCTTATGAAGGCAAAGGGCAGTTTTATTTTTTTTTTGTTTGTTTTTTTAATTTTTATTTATTTATGATAGTCACAGAGAGAGAGAGAGGCAGAGACACAGGCAGAGGGAGAAGCAGGCTCCATGCACCGGGAGCCCGATGTGGGATTAGATCCCGGGTCTCCAGGATCGCGCCCTGGGCCAAAGGCAGGCGCCAAACCGCTGCGCCACCCAGGGATCCTAAAAGGCAGTTTTATAAAGGGCCAGTGGTTTCCTAGTTTTCTCCTCACATATTTTCTATCTAAATAGGGTGAGTAGCCACACTGAATAGCACATATTCTTTTTCTTTTTTAAGATTTTATTTATTTGTTTATGAGAGACACAGAGAAAGAGGCAGAGACATAGCAGAGGGAGAAGCAGTCTCCTCACAGCAAGTCCTATGTGGGACTCCATCCCAGGACCCCGGGATCACACCCTGAGCTGAAGGCAGACGCTCAAACACTGAACCACCCAGGTGTCCCTGAATAGCACATGTTCTAAAAGCCTCCAGGAAATATTCCTAAAAACACCTGTGAGATAGCGGATGCAGGTTGAATAAGGAAGGGAACTGAGAGATATTAAGTAGAGGAAAACAGTCTGAAATCCAGTTTCCTTCTCCTGAATTTATACAGATTAAGTTGAAATGTTTAAATTGTGCTGTACCTTCCTAAATCTTTGAGTCAGGAATTAATTGTTGGTGGGAACATTTGTCAAGAATGTCCTGACACATAGACCCACAAAAGGCTCTTCTACAAGCCACTCTTCTAAATATGTGCTTATGAAAAAAATATCCTATTCTGGATCTTACATTCTAACTGACTCAGAACAGAATTAGAATATGTAAAGACATTCCAGTAAATTTTTTTAACCTATAGGAACTATACATTGAAACTAAAAAAAAAAAAATTGTGTTGAATTTACTATTGTGAATTATATAATAAAGGGAAAATGAAGACACAAGTTAAAGGAAAAAAAACCGATGTTTTACGTATACACTTAAGATGTGAACTCTGTTTTGTCCTCAATGAATGACATTTATGTCAGTAAAAAAAAAAAAAAAAAGTAACATTTAAGGAATTTCTCCATATGCCAGTGTCTGTATTGGATATTTCACATATGCTATTTTATATAATTTCCACAGCAACACTACGAAACATACATTTTTCTTCCATTTAAAAACTTAATTTGAAAAGACAAAACAAAAATAGCTATCGTAGCTATTAAATCATTCTCATGTTCACTATTCATTTCCTTTTTCCTTTATCCATAGTGGATAGAGTGTACTGCCTTTGTCCTTGACTTTAAGCTTGACCATGTGACTTGTTTTGGCAAATGGAATATCATAGATTGATATAATGCAGACTGATGACAGCAGAAGAATACAATATGCTTCAGTTTTGGCTTTCTCTTTTGTGCTTCTACCATTGTCATGAGAAAGTTTTCTCTGGCATCTCGATACCCTTAGCTGAGCCCAGAGCTAACCCAAGCTTACCCAAATACCATAGACAAGAAAAATGTTTAACATTGTATGCCACTGAGAATTTATGTTGGATTTTTCTATAGCAAAATATGACTAATGAAAAATTGTTGATGGGGTAACATCATAAAACAAAATAAAACAACCTAGTGGAAAAGCTAAAATATATGCTATTTTCTTTGGGATTAGTTAGCAGGCAGCAAAGAGACTCATGAGAAGCTGGAAGAATGATGCATGTTGTTTAGTGGTGATGCATTCAGTAACTTTTTAGGTATAGTTATTTAAGAGAGAAAAAATTCGAGGCAGGGTGTTGTCTTCATGTCTTATTAAGGTGCAATAGGAAAGTGATGAGCTCATTAAAGAACACAGCAGAACAAAAGCTGGCCAGTTTGCAAGCAGAATTTAGAAAGAATAGAGAAAGCTTAGCAATTGCATGGCTGGAAAAAGGACATGCTTATCTTCAAATCAATGTTGTGTCTTAACAAAGATGGCTTTAATGTTCCCCTCAGTTTGACTAAACTTTAGGCAGGTTTCTTCCTCATTGTTGGTCCCTGATCTCCTTTTTCTTAGGATATTTACTTTTGAAAACTTTCTATTGTAAATTCCTTTCTGCCCCTTTGAAATGTAAATATTGTCCCAGCTTCTTGCCAGTTTTACAACCCAGAAATGTCTTTCTAAAGACCAGGAAGCCATCCCTTTTAAGATAATTATCATAGAAAATAGTGTTCCTATCTTTCAGTCTTTATGGAAGGGGAGGAGCTTAACTTCTTCAATGAACATCAATTAACAGACACAGGTGGCCTAATCATAGAGAAAAACATTTGCAAACTCAGGAACAATTCAGTATGTTCGGATTGTTGGACCCTGGCTCACGGGTGCCAACGTGTCCCGGTGGATGCCCCAGAGACTCAGACCCCAGACAGGCAGATGCAATTAGCAAGAGGGTTTATTGGACGTTTGTGCAAACGGGCTCTCTGCCTCTGAGGAGGAAGAGAGCCCCGATTAGCAATTACAGGCATCTTTTAAAGGCAAAAAGACCGCTTAAAGGCAAAGAAACTGGGGGAGTAGCATAGCATCCAGGTTATTGATTTCTCAACGTGAACCTGTTCAGGGACATTTCAGTTGGGGCGTGGGGGGGGAATGGTTTTCTTATCTCAGACAACCAGAATATTTTTTGTTGCTTAAATTCCAGGAAGACGCAGGGATGGGCTGCCTCTGGATTAGGGCTGGTCCTACTCACAGGGCTGGGTTTCTTCAGGATGATGTATCCATTTGACCAGTCTCCTTCCCTAAAGTTCTCTAGTACTTTTCCACTGGTTCACTCACCACAACACTTAAAAATATTCCCACCTTTAAAAAAAGAATTCCCACCTTTTGTTTCAGCAGAGTTGAGTTCTAGCTTTCCTCTCTTGGAAGAATCCTAAATAAGGCCTTCTTATCTGTTTAACTTTGTCCAGTGAAATTTTTCTTTGACAGCCCGTTGGAAAACAACCTCAGTTAAAGGACATTTACTCTGAATGTTAGAATAAGTCGTGACTTCAGAACAAAGACCAAATCAAGCAGTGACTGTGACATTCTTTGCCAAAACATCCAAAAGTTTTCAGATGCATCCAGCACATGTTTTAAGCCAAACAAGGATCCTAAGAAACCTAGGGGTTTAAATCCATAGCATTGTGATGTACCCAAACTACTAATACTTAAAAAGAGAGGTACTTTTTGAAAGAATTTGAGAGGTGACTTTGGCACATGGGATTGACTGGAATCAAATATATGGAAACTTACAATGTTTCAAGGGAATTTACTGGCAAAGGTGCCACCTGCCTACACTAAAAGAGTATGAGAGTTTTGAGAGTAAAAAACATTCAGCAGGAAGCCAACCAAGAAATCTGCTCAATATTCTTTCCAAAAATGGCCAAGGAGAGTGATGCAAAAGAGAAATTTCCAGAAGTTGGAATCAAGAGATATAAAGGACAATGCATTGAACTGAACTGAGGTCTAGTCAAAGGATATTTCCTATCCTTAGGGTATAGGATTCTGGAAATACTTGCTCAATAGCACCTCAGAATTACCATAGACCAGTAACTGCTATTTGCCTCCTCCTCTTTATATTGTGAGTAGGAGTTTTTATTATGGCTCTCCTATCCCTTTTCCACTATTATATTTTGGATGCATGGGAAAGATGAGGTATAGACAACATATCTAGCTCTCTAGATCCATAAGTACAATATCTGGACCTGGTCAGTCCTGATGCCATGAAAACATGGGACTTTGGATATGTTTTGGACAGGGACTGAGTATTTTTCACGTGGAAAATACAATTAATATTTTGAGCAAAAGGAAGGCTGAGTGTGGCAGCTATAAAAATATTCCCCTTCAATCTTCTGATTCTGAGGAGGGCAGATAGGGTGCTGCCTATATACAGATGCCTGAGAAATACTGAGTGGTCTGTATGAAAGGTTGACACCCTGGGGTGACATTTGTCTCTGCTAGAATGAGTTGGGGATATTTTGGTAGTTCCAAAATACATAAATATGTATCTCTTAAAAGCATCTACCCTTTAAAAATTTTAGCTTTTACCCAATGAGACACAAACTCCCAAGAGAGAGAAAATAAATACTTAAATATTGTTAATAAATAATTAAAATGTTATTCTACTTTCATGACAACATATTTTAATTAGGTCAAAATTGTATACTTATTTGTAGATTTAAATAGAATAGAGTGTCCTTGGAAATATACATTTAATTTTACAGAGTGTTTTAGATAAATCTATCTAAATAAATAAATCTATTTATTTATTTATTTATCTATAAATAGATAAATAAATCTATTTATCATGTTTGCATGTTTGAAGAAACGTGTGTTAAAATATCATTTTAATATTACGGATATGATCACCACAACTGGTTAATATCTGTAAGGAAGAGTACAGAATTTGGAATGAGATATTCTACTTAACATTTCTGTGGCCTGTAACATGCATTTAACCTCCCTAAACATCAGTATCATTTTCTATAAAATGGGGATGATATTAAATGTCTTGTAGGGTTAGTGTGAAATTAATTGCAATAGTATCTGTAAAGTTTCTATTGAACAGTAAACTCTCAAAAATTTAATTTCACACCTGTCCCCCTACGAACACCCACACACAATTTTTCCTCAATGCATAATGAATTGTTTATCTGACGTGAAATATAAAATTGAAATTTTTTAAGTGAATCTGTCTGCTTAGGACATAAAATATGCAACTCCATTCACTTTTAAGTTCTAGCCTGTCCTTCACATAATGCTGGTCAGTTATAGTAAAACTAGTCCTATTTTATGGCTGCATCTCTTATTTACCATAGTAGTTTGGCAGATGAAAGTATTAGAAAATTATATTAGGTTAAGCCAACAAGTTATTTTAAAATAAATAGGCTTTAAATTCAGGAGAATTTAAGTCATGGGAGGACAGAAGTAGGAGTTGGTCTGAGCTTATTAAAACCTTATCTACTGAGGGCTCCTGGGTGATACAGGCTTGATAAGGGACAGACTCTTGGTTTTCAATTCAAGTCATGAGCAGAGGGTCATGGGATTGAACTACACTTTGGGCTCCACGCTAAGCGTGGAGTCTGTTTGGAATTCTCTCTACTTCTCCATCTGCCCCTCACCCCCACCCCCAGTCAAGAGTACACATTCTCTCTCTCTCTCTCTCTCTCTCAAATAAATAATTAAATCTTTAAAAAAGCTTATCTACTGAATATATATTTAGATTTCTTTCCTTGAATTTTGTGTGGCCACATACTTGGAGATGAGGGAAAGATGGCAGATATGATGCTGAGTTCATGCAGTGATGCCTATAAAGTGAGCTGGTGTGTCTGAAATGGGTTGATAATCTTGAGGTGACATCTCTTTTGTTGGAAGGGCTCTAAGAACGTTACTAGTTCTGCTTTTATATATGCCTTTTCTTGTACAGGGCCTGCTCTGGTGACCTGCTCTCTCTATCTGTTGCTCACAAAATTTAGCCTATCTCCTTGGAGTATGGGGGGATGAAATAGATTTGGATTCAAATCCCAGCTCTACTATCTCAGTAGTCATATAATCTTGTATGAATTTCATAAAATCCTAGAATTCACTTCCCTTACCTATTAAAGAAATAAAAAGTATCCAGCTCATGAAATCCACACCCCTTCCCAGATGAAATGAAACAACACGTGTCTGTGGTATAGCATGATCAACCATTAGTAGTCACTCAGTGGAAAATAGCTAATATTAGGTTTGAGAGTCTCACCTATGAAAAAAAATATTTAATCAAAACCTGAGAAAAACATAATGTTGAAACTCCAGATTTTTTTAAATATCCTTTCAAAGTAGGAAACAGAAGGGAATCAGAAATTGACAAATTTATATCTGGTTGTTATAAATGAAAATAGAACCAGATTAATTTCTTAGTGAAAAGAACATATGCAGGGGTCACTTCTACCAAGAGTATGATCCTAAAAAATGTGGGTCCTTAGTATTGGTTATTTAGGTGACAAAGTAAGTTTCTTTTCATAATTCTACTTTAAAATCCTATTATATTTTGTTTGAAGGTGTTTTAAAAGCAATTGTTTTTGATGATCTTGTAACTAACAACAAGATCCCTTTTTAAAAATGTATTCTGTATTAGAAAGCAAATGTATCAGGACTAATCTTTTGAGTTAGGACTGCAAGAAGGTACATAGATAGTTACTTTAACCATTGCATTTAAACTGGTCCAGAAATGTCTGGCAAGTAGAAGCTTGTAGTGAATATGTATGAGGAAAGAAATGTAAAGACTTGAATTTTTTCCCAGAGAACATATTGAGAGTATTTGGAGGAAACAAAAAAAAAAAGGAAGACCTTTCCTAAGCTTACAAAAAGTTGTCATAAATACACATCCTGGTTGAGTGGCAACAGACTGTATCTGTTTGGAAATCTATGAAGAAGGAATTCAATGGTAAGAGGAACCAAACGTGACTCATGAAAAAATTTGGGTGATTTCAGCACAGGAACAAACAGATGAAAGGACAAAAATTTAGGAAGACTTCCTAACACATGACAGACAGATTTATGTGTGACTATGATGATGGGGATTCTTTTCAATTGTAAAGGTGTCAGCCAGAAATGGACTGGCAGAAGAGATATTAAAAAAAAGTAACTTACTAGACCTTTGGGTGCCAGTCTGTTCCAAGGAACTGAAGTATCCATGATATGTTATTTGAACTGCATAAATTGAACTGCAATTTAAAAAAAAAAATCCCTGATTATTTCAAAGATAACCTTTGAGTCCAGCCTATTAATTAATGTAAATTTATATTAGAGAATGAAGTGTGTCATCTGATATAAAAAGCTGACAGGAAGGACAACAGCCCATTAGTTTTCTAGCAGCCAGTGTCCTGGGTTTAATATAGATTGCTAAAGAAAATAAGAGGGAGCTTTTGGGGTTATTCAAAGACTCAAACTTTGGAAGGAAAGTTTTTAAAAAGTTGTACACTTGCAAGTAGGAAAAAGAAAATGAACATACTTGAATCCCCAAGGTCAGCAAGAGATCAATGGTAGCCATCTTTCAATCTAACCAAGAGGTATAATTCATAGGAATACACTCATACTATGTCAACAATATAAATGAGAGAAAAACATGGTTAGAGGAAGGTGATAAACAGACTTTACAACTCCAATTGCTGGTGTTCTTGCCCTTGTATTATCCTCCCCTGATTGTGAGGGAGACCTGTGACTTGCTTCTAACAATAGAATATGGCAAAGGTGATAAGATGTCACTCCTCTGATTAAGTCATGCTATATAAAACTTCATCTTGCTAGCCAACTTGCTCTCCTTCCTGACTTTGAAGAAGCTAACCTATATGAGTTGTATGGTCACAAGGACATTAATTCTGCCAACAACCAAAGCTATCTTGGAAGTGCTTCTTCCCCTCATCGATCCTCCAAATGAGAACCCAGTCTTGGCTGACATCTTGATTTCAGCCTTGCAGAGGACCCAACTAAGCTGTGTCCAGATTCCTAACCCAAAGAATCTATAAAATAATAAATGTATACTATTGTTTTATGTCACCAAGTCTGTGATGATTTGTTATTCAGCACAGAGATCTAATACAAGTAAAACCATCAGTCTTCAGAGATTAAGAGTATCTTGGTGAAGATGGAAGTTTCTTGCTAAGCTTACGGACCACTAAAACCTTTTGAGGTGCCTTCCTAGCACTGGGGTACACGTTATGCTGATGGAGCTTATTTAATGCCAAGTAACTATATGAAGTTAAGCTCAAGCTCCAAATTCAAAATAATGAAGGATAAATAAGTTTTCGAGGCTAGCTATCCAAAGAATTAATGATTTCAACAACTTATTTTTTTAATTCATTTTTGTTTTTAATTGTGGCAAAATAAAATTCATCATAACAACTTTTTAAATATACATTTCATTAGTTTCAAGTGCATTCACATTGTTGTGCAACTGATCTCAAAAACTTAAACTCTAATCATTAAACAACAGTTCCCCATTCCTCCCTTCCCTCAGCCTCAGGTCACTACCATTCTTTCTGTCTCTGAAAGTGACCACTCTAGTTACCTCACATAAGTAGACTCATACAGTATTTGTCTTTTTGTTATCAGCTTTTTCACTTAGTATGATGTCCTCAAGGTTCATCCATGTTGTAGCATATGACAGGATTTCTTTCCTTTTTAAGGCTGATAATATTCTATTGATTGTTTGTTTATCCATTCATCTATTGTTGGACATGTGAGTTGCTTCTACCTTTTGGCTACTGTTAATAACTTTGAAATGCCATATAAACATACAAATATTTCTTTTTTAAAAAATATTTTGTTTATGTATTTGAGAGAAGAGAAAGCATGAGCAAGAGCAGGAGCAGAGGGAAAAGGAGATACAGATTGATCTCTTGAATAAGGGGCCAATGTGGGGCTCAATCCCAGGACCCTAAGATCATGACCTAAGCCAAAGGCAGACGCTTAACTGACTAAGCCACCCAGGCACCCCTAAATAAACAAATATTTCTTAAAGACTCTTCTTTCAGTACTTTTGAGTGTTTTTTCAGGAGTGGAATTGCTGAATCATTTGGTAATTCTAGTTTTATTTTTTTGAAGAACTGCCATACTGCTATCCATAGCAGCTATACCATTTTATATTTCCATGAGCAGTTCACAAAAGATGTAATTTCTCTACAACCTTACCAACACTTTTTATTTTCTGGTATTTTGATGGTAGCCATTATAATGGGCATGTGATGATATCTCAGTATGGTTTTGATTTCCATTTTCCTAATGATCAGTGATATTGAGCATCTTTCCATTTGCTGGCCATTTATGTACCTCCTTTGGAGAAATATTGATTCGAGTTATTTGCTTATTTTTCTGTTTGCTTATTTTTAATTGAATTGTTCATTTTATTGTTGTTGAATGGTAGGACTTTTAAAAATATATTTTGGATATTAACCCCTTATCAGATATATGATTTACAAATAATGTTTCCCATTCTGTAAGTTGCTTTTTCACTCCAATGATTGTGTCCTCTAATGCATAACAGTCTTTATATTTTATGTAGTCTAGTTTGCCTTTTTGTTTCTTTTGTTTCCTATGCTGTCTCTCTCTTAAAAAAACAAAAAACAAAAAACAAAAAAAAAACAAAAAAAAAACACAAAAAAACCCACAAAAACAACATTACACTGGTATTCCTGAGTGCTCTAGTCCCAGATTCAAAATGAAACTCAGAAATAATGATCATGCTAAAGTAAATCTGTCATTCATAAAAAGAGAAATAATGTAGCTGAGTTTAGTAAGAGAGAGAAGAAACCTAGCAGCCAAGATAGCAAGACCAGGTAAGGAAAAGCATACTTATGTCTCAGAAAAGCATACCCGGGCAGCCCAGGTGGCTCAACAGTTCAATGCTGCCTTCAGCCCAGGGTGTGATCCTATAGACCCAGGATCGAGTCCCACGTTGGGCTCCCTGCATGGAGCCTGCTTCTCCCACTGCCTCTCTCTCTCTCTCTCTCTCTCTCTCGAATAAATAAATAAAATATTTAAAAAGAAAAGTATACCCAATCAATTCTCTTTCTAGGTTTCTTTATTTGAATTCAAATTATTTGTTAAAATATTGCCATTGTCCTTTGACTTTCCCTATTTTCTCATGTCTAAAAGCCTGATTTTTTTCTCAGGATCATCCTACTATAGTTTTTATTTAATGATGTGTGGATCATTAATGAAGCAAGAGCTAGACTCATAACTCCCACTGTATTTTGTTCAATTTTATGAGATAGTTGAGGCTTTCCAAATGCAATTTTATTGAGGGAGCGAACCTTGATATTAACTAATTTCAGTCTCCCAGTTCTCTCTGTTCTGAGATATGGCTAGGCCTATCAGTTGTCAAGATCACGCAGCCTCATTACTTTGTTGGTGGGTTTAAAAGTGACTTCAGGATGTGGGAGCCGAATTATTCAGAAAAAAGAGTTGTGGAGGTTGTCTGATCCATTTAGTTGACACCCTGCAGGAGGCTTCCTACAGCCCCCATCACCAACACGGTTACCATCCTCATGACACAACCTGGGATAGAACAGAATAGGTTCATCTGATGGAGTCTCTAGCCCCAGTCTTTCTGTCTTTTGGGGATAATTGTCCAACTTCTTTAGCCAGTGCACAGCTTAACCCCTGTCAGAGTTCAGTGAAGGAAAATGAGTCTGAATGTATAGATCTCTGGAAGCAGAAGGCACCCTACCTCATTAAGGGACTGACCTGTAGCTGGGCTATGGGAGCATATGAGATCTCTTTTTGTGAATGCCACCCAAAACAAAGCAAAAAGCCTTCCTAAATATAATAGACTGTGTAGCCAGTTTTCAGGGCTGATCTTGACTCTTGCATAGAGAGTCTATATACAACACAGTGATTTCACTGGTGAGCGCTTTATACAAAGTGCCTGAGTTTTGGCAAACAATTAATTAGAAAGTTTATCTTAGGGCAGCCCTGGTGGCTCAGCGGTTTAGCACCTCCTGCAGCCTGGGGTGTGATCCTGGAGACCCAGGATCTAGTCCCACATTGGGGTCCCTGAGAGGAGCCTGCTTCTCCCTCTGCCTGTGTCTCTGCCTCTCTCTCTCTCTCTCTCTCTCTCTCTGAATAAATAAATAAATCTTAAAAATAATTATTAAAAAAAGAAAGTTTATCTTAGAACTGGTACTATATTTAACATAGAGACTGTAACTATGCTCTGAGCAAGTTGCCCTATCAGGAATATGGAGGAAGCTCATTTACCTCAAAAGTATTTTTAACTAAAACCTCATATTGAAATATCAGAGAGGGTGACAAAACATGAGAGACACCTAACTCTGGGAAACAAACAAGGGGTAGTTGAAGGGGAGGTGGGCGGGGGCATGAGGTGACTGGGTGATGGGCACTGAGGGGGACTTGATGGGATGAGCACTGGGTGTTATAGTATATGTTGGCAAATCAAACTCCAATAAAAAAATATGCCAAAAAAAAACCCCACCTCATGATGGAGTCTAAAATAACAGAAGCTCGCTTTGTGATCTCAAGTAATTCTTTCTCTGGGTCTCAGTTCCCTTATCTGCAAAACTGATGCTACATAAAATAAATTAATTTCCCAGTTTTAATCTGTCCTTGAGTTTTATTCAAAATCCATGAAGTGTATGGGGAAAGCAAGTGAGTGGTATGTACATGATTACATGACATCATAGGCCTCAAAATGGATTTTGTCTTCTTTATAATCCAAAGCAAACTATGGGCAAAGAGGTTAATTACAGCATCCAACACTGTGAATGTGGTGTACTTAAATGTGGATGTGAGGACACTGTGGAAAGTAAGCTCCTCATGGTGAATTTACCAAGTCCACATTTTACACATGGCAAATTTCTTATGAGTATTTAAGGTCTTGACGTAAGAAACTTGCATAGCATAACAATCTGTTAATATTACAAGAACTCCTTATTTTTGTATAGTTTATTTTGGTTGTAATAAAATCTGCAACTCACTTATTACATGCAATCATTGTATAGGTGCTACTTCTTTCAGAGTCTTTAACAAGTATCTTTACTACTACAGCAAAATATTTGAATGAAAATGTGTGATTTGTGAGTGTTCAATCTAGGGGGTGGGGTAAGAAAGAGTGGCATAGTGGATTGTATTGTTACTATAGATGCACTCCCTAGTTTACTGGATAATCATTTTTCAACAATAATGAAATTAAGCTCATGTTGAGGTCATAACTTTTGAGAGCCAGGAATACAGAACTACAGAGAAGTGAGTCCATGTGATCTCATTCTTTTATAGTCCTGTTGGCCCACACAGACTCCTAAAAAGTGTGTATTCCAACACAATAAAAGATGATAGTGAAATCTTTTTTCCCCCTCTATCTGTTCTTTTCCTCTAGATTTTCTTTTCCATTGTGAGTGTGCCCAGCTTCCACAAACAATTATGGATAACAAACTATTGTACTACTTATGTCATGAGTAGCTAAAGAGTGTGCTGGAAGAGACGTGAATAACACTCAGAATTTTTCACTCAATCTTTATGTACAGTATTACATTAATTTGTTTGGGAATTATACAGACATTAGTAAGGTACAATATTATAATGTCATATAAATGTTAGGATAGATTTTTAGAAGAGGAAAGATAAAAGTTTCTATTATTCTGAACTTATTCATCAGTAAGTTACCCTAGCTGTCCTCCTAAAAGTCTACCTATGGAATTTAGCTAGAAAACTCTGTGTCCTATAGAAGCAAATGTTGCTACCTAAAGTTATATGGTTTTAAAATACCCTTCTTGAAAATAAGAGGAATTATGCAAGAGATTTGTAGCATATTCTGGATGAAGACAGGAGAGAACATAAGTCTGGATATATTGTGCTTTACTCTATATTATAAACATGCAAATGGAAGGTCAAGGATTTATTATTTAAAAAAAATTCAAGTGGGGAGGGATATTATGGCCTTATTTATTTTTTAAGTTTAGATTGTCATATGTTAAGTTTTATTAAAGTAGAACACATCTGTATGAAATCTAAATGGAAAATTGAAATGAGTTTATGTTTAATGCATTGATGAATTAATGAATTATTCATTCATTCTTTCATTTGTATATCACATATCTACCAAACATATACCTAGCATCTCTTTTGTTCAAAATAGAGTAGATATTACTGCAGGAACAAATAACTCCTTTTTTATTGATGTCAACAAACAAAGATTTATTTTCTATAGGAATTACATGTTGGTGACAGGATGACTAGGATCTCTGTTCATTATCATGTTGCCTTTCCTCTGGGACCCAGGCTGATGAAGAGGCTACACCATAGGCAAACACTAGTAGAACAGAAAGAGACTGTGTTGAAGTATGCACTGTCTCTCAAAGCTTCTACCCAGAAGTGACATATGCCACTGTGACACACATTTCATCGGCCAATGCAAGACACATGATGTGATTTGAGTTTATTTTTTAAGAATTTTAAAATTTATTTATTCATGAGACACAAAGAGAGAGACAGAGACATAGACAGAGGGAGAAGCAAGCTTCTCACAGGGAGCCCGATGCAGGATTCAACGCTGGATCTGGGATCATGCCCTGAGCTGAAGGCAGACACTCAACTGCTGAGCCACCCAGGCATGCTGTGATTAGAGTTTAATGATGAAAAATACAATTAGCCCAATTTCTTACCCAAGTTTTTAGGAATGCTTTCCTGTCCCTAAGTTAAATAATGCTTGAAACAAGCAGAAATAATTTTGTTACTAATCCCAGAAATTACTTGTTCCTGAGAGATATGAGTATCAATCAAATAAAAGAACTTATTGATCAATTTGATTGATCTAGTATCAATCAAATAAAAGAACTTATTGATCAAAACTAACATCTCACTACTAACATGGGCTTCATGCTCTTTACTTTGTTGTGTCCACCAATCCATAGCTATCACATTGTTTTCTGATCTCAACTAATTCCCATTATGCAGGACCACTTTAAAATAACTAAGCTTATGCCCTAAAATCCTAAAAAAATTCTCCACTGACTTCACACAATATTAAGACTCTCAAAATGGTGTTTTTCTTATGCCACCAAAGAAACCTTGCTTTGTGTGATCATTAAGTTTTTCTTCTAGTCTTTTTGAAGAGTAAGCATTTGACATATACCTACCCTACACCTAGAAGAAAACTGGAAACTAAGTATTACTGAATAGAGCTAAAGGCAATCATAGTATTTAAATGTTAGGTAGTGTGATAGACATTCGAGACATAGATTTGACTAAGGCCCAGGCTTTGTAACAGTGTAGTTGCCTCATAATGTTTGTTGAGTGAATCAGTGGAATATAGAAAGTAACACAAGCATGTGTTAATCTTTTAATACATTATGAAGAAAATTATAATAATAGAGCAAAATAGATAATAAAGATATATAGAAACTCACTGCTATGCAACCCATTGTTACTGGGATTAATTTTTTTCTGATTTGCTTGTTTCCCAGATATGGGAGTGAGATTACCCTTTAGGGAAGTTGACAATTTCTCCTTAACATAGTCCCAAACAAGTCACTTCACAAGAATTGGAGAACTTCAGTAAGAAAACCTAGTCTAGAAGAGAATAATGTATTTTACAGTTTCTCAAATTTCTCTCTCTTCCATACCTATAAATCCATGAAGACATGATGTTGTTACCTGTGAACACCTAATGAAGTATAGATTTACAATAAATATATTTTTTAATAGTAAATTTATTTTTTATTGGTGTTCAATTTGCCAACATACAGAAAAACACCCAGTACTCATCCCGTCAAGTGCCCCCCTCAGTGCCCCTCACCCAGTCACCCCCACCCCCTGCCCTCCTCCCCTTCCACCACCCCTAGTTCATTTCCCCGAGTTAGGACTCTTTATGTTCTGTCTCCCTTTCTGATATTTCCTACCCATTTCTTCTCCCTTCCCTTCTATTCCCTTTCACTATTATTTATATTCCCCAAATGAATGAGGACATACACTGTTTGTCCTTCTCCGATTGACTTACTTCACTCAGCATAATACCCTCCAGTTCCATCCACGTTGAAGCAAATGGGGGGTATTTGTCGTTTCTAATGGCTGAGTAATATTCCATTGTATACATAGACCACATCTTCTTTATCCATTCATCTTTCGATGGACACCGAGGCTCCTTCCACAGTTTGGCTATTGTGGACATTGCTGCTAGAAACATCGGGGAGCAGGTGTCCTGGCGTTTCATTGCATCTGTATCTTTAGGGTAAATCCCCAGCAGTGCAATTGCTGGGTCGTAGGGCAGGTCTCTTTTTAACTCTTTGAGGAACCTCCACACAGTTTTCCAGAGTGGCTGCACCAGTTCACATTCTCACCAACAGTGTAAGAGGGTTCCCTTTTCTCCGCATCCTCTCCAACATTTGTGGTTTCCTGCCTTGTTAATTTTCCCCATTCTCACTGGTGTGAGGTGGTATCTCATTGTGGTTTTGATTTGTATTTCCCTGATGGCAAGTGATGCAGAGCATTTTCTCATGTGCTTGTTGGCCATGTCCATGTCTTCCTCTGTGAGATTTCTCTTCATGTCTTTTGCCCATTTCATGATTGGATTGTTTGTTTCTTTGGTGTTGAGTTTAAGAAGTTCTTTATAGATTTTGGAAACTAGTCCTTTATCTGATATGTCACTTGCAAACATCTTCTCCCATTCTGTAGGTTGTCTTTTAGTTTTGTTGACTGTATCCTTTGCTGTGCAAAAGCTTCTTATCTTGATGAAGTCCCAATAGTTCATTTTTGCTTTTGTTTCTTTTGCCTTTGTGGATGTATCTTGCAAGAAGTTACTGTGGCCGAGTTCAAAAAGGGTGTTGCCTGTGTTCTCCTCTAGGATTTTGATGGAATCTTGTCTCACATTTAGATCTCTCATCCATTTTGAGTTTATCTTTGTGTATGGTGAAAGAGAGTGGTCCAGTTTCATTCTTCTGCATGTGGATGTCCAATTTTCCCAGCACCATTTATTGAAGAGACTGTCTTTCTTCCAATGGATAGTCTTTCCTCCTTTATCGAATATTAGATGACCGTACATTTCAGGGTCCACTTCTGGGTTCTCTATTCTGTTCCATTGATCTATGTGTCTGTTTTTGTGCCAGTACCACACTGTCTTGATGACCACAGCTTTGTAGTGCAACCTGAAATCTGGCATTGTGATGCCCCCAGCTATGGTTTTCTTTTTTAAAATTCCCCTGGCTATTCGGGGTCTTTTCTGATTCCACACAAATCTTAAAATAATTTGTTCTAACTCTCTGAAGAAAGTCCGTGGTATTTTGATAGGGATTGCATTAAACGTGTAAATTGCCCTGGGTAACATTGACATTTTTACAATATTAATTCTGCCAATCCTTGAGCATGGAATATTTTTCCATCTCTTTGTGTCTTCCTCAATTTCTTTCAGAAGTCTTCTATAGTTTTTAGGGTATAGATCTTTTACCTCTTTGGTTAGGTTTATTCCTAGGTATCTTATGCTTTTGGGTGCAATTGTAAATGGGATTGACTCCTTAATTTCTCTTTCTTCAGTCTCATTGTTAGTGTATCGAAATGCCATTGATTTCTGGGCATTGATTTTGTATCCTGCCACACTACCAAATTGCTGTATGAGTTCTAGCAATCTTGGGGTGGAGGCTTTTGGGTGTTCTATGTAGAGTATCATGTCATCGGCGAAGAGGGAGAGTTTGACTTCTTCTTTGCCAATTTGAATGCCTTTAATGTCTTTTTGTTGTCTGATTGCTGAGGCGAGGACTTCCAGAACGATGTTGAACAGCAGTGGTGAGAGTGGACATCCCTGTCTTGTTCCTGATCTTAGGGGAAAGGCTCCCAGTGCTTCCCCATTGAGAATGATATTTGCTGTGGGCTTTTCGTAAATGGCTTTTAAGATGTCGAGGAAAGTTCCCTCTATCCCAACACTCTGAAGGGTTTTGATCAGGAATGGATGCTGTATTTTATCAAATGCTTTCTCTGCATCTAATGAGAGGATCATATGGTTCTTGGTTTTTCTCTTGCTGATATGATGAATCACATTGATGGTTTTACGAGTGTTGAACCAGCCTTGTGTCCCAGGGATAAATCCTACTTGGTCATGGTGAATAATTTTCTTAATGTGTTGTTGGATCCTATTGGCTAGTATCTTGTTGAGAATTTTTGCATCCATGTTCATCAGGGATATTGGTCTGTAATTCTCCTTTTTGGTGGGGTCTTTGTCTGGTTTCGGAATTAAGGTGATGCTGGCCTCATAGAATGAATTTGGAAGTAACTCCATCTCTTTCTATCTTTCCAAAGAGCTTTAGTAGAATAGGTATGGTTTCTTCTTTAAACGTTTGATAGAATTCCCCTGGGAAGCCATCTGGCCCTGGACTCTTGTGTCTTGGGAGGTTTTTGATGACTGCTTCAATTTCCTCCCTGGTTATTGGCCTGTTCAGGTTTTCTATTTCTTCCTGCTCCAGTTTTGGTAGTTTGTGGCTTTCCAGGAATGCGTCCATTTCTTCTAGATTTCCTAATTTATTGGCATACAGCTGTTCATAATATGTTTTTTAAATCGTTTGTATTTCCTTGGTGTTGGTAGTGATCTCTCCTTTCTCATTCATGATTTTATTAATTTGAGTCTTCTCTCTCTTCTTTTTAATAAGGTTGGCTAATGGTTTATCTATCTTATTAATTCTTTCAAAGAACCAACTCCTGGTTCTGTTGATCTGTTCCACAGTTCTTTTGGTCTCGATATCATTGAGTTCTGCTCGAATTTTAATTAACTGTCTTCTTCTGCTGGGGGTGGGTTCTATTTGTTGCTTTTTTTCTAGTTCCTTTATGTGTAAGGTGAGCTTTTGAATTTGAGATCTTTCCAGTTTTTGAATGGATGCTTGTATTGCAATGTATTTCCCCCTCAGGACTGCTTTTGCTGCATCCCAAAGATTTTGAACAGTTGTATCTTCATTCTCATTAGTTTCCATGAATCTTTTTAATTCTTCCTTAATTTCCTGGTTGACCTTTTCATCTTTTAGCAGGATGGTCCTTAACCTCCCGTGTTTGTGGTCCTTCCAAACTTCTTGTTGTGATTAAGTTCTAATTTCAAGGCATTATGGTCTGAGAATATACAGGGGACTATCCCGATCTTTTGGTATCGGTTCAGACCCGATTTGTGACCCAGTATGTGGTCTATTCTGGAGAAAGTTCCATGTGCACTTGAGAAGAATGTGTATTCAGTTGAGTTTGGATGTAAAGTTCTGTAGATATCTGTGAAATCCATCTGGTCCAGTGTATCATTTAAAGCTCTCGTTTCTTTGGAGATGTTGTGCTTAGAAGACCTATCCAGGGTAGAAAGAGCTAGATTGAAGTCACCAAGTATAAGTGTATTATTATCAAGGTATTTCTTGAGTTTGGTTATTAATTGGTTTAAATATTTGGCAGCTTCCACATTCGGGGCATATATATTGAGGATTGTTAAGTCCTCTTGTTGGATAGATCCTTTGAGTATGAGATAGTGTCCCTCTTCATCTCTCACTATAGTCTTTGGGGTAAATTTTAATTTATCTGATATAAGGATGGCAACCTGCTTTCTTTTGAGGACCATTTGAATGGTAAATGGTTCTCCAACCTTTTATTTTCAGGTTGTAGGTGTCCTTCTGTCTAAAATGAGTCTCTTGTAGACAGCAAATAGATGGGTCCTGCTTTTTTATCCAGTCTGAAACCCTGCGCCTTTTGATGGGGTCATTAAGCCCGTTCACATTCAGAGTTACTATTGATAGATCTGAGTTTAGTGTCATCATATCTATTCAGTCCTTGTTTTTGTGGATTGTTCCACTGAACTTCTTCTTAAAGGGGAATTTTAAGAGTCCCCCTTAAAATTTCTTGCAGAGCTGGTTTGGAGGTCACATATTCTTTCAGTTCCTGCCTGTCTTGGAAGCTCTTTATCTCTCCTTCCATTTTGAATGAGAGCCTTGCTGGATAAAATATTCTTGGTTGCATGTTCTTCTCATTTAGGACCCTGAATATATCCTGCCAGCCCTTTCTGGCCTGCCAGGTCTCTGTGGAGAGGTCTGCTGTTACCCTAATATTCCTCCCCATAAAAGTCAGGGACTTTTTTTCTCTTGCTGCTTTAAGGATCTTCTCCTTATCATTGGAATTTGCAAGCTTCACTATTAAATGTCGAGGTGTTGAACGGTTTTTGTTGATTTTAGGGGGGGATCTCTCTATTTCCTGGATCTGAATGCCTGTTTCCCTTCCCAGATTAGGAAAGTTTTCAGCTAGGATTTGTTCAAATACATATTCTGGCCCTCTGGCCCTTTCGGCGCCCTCAGGAACCCCAATTAAACGTAGGTTTTTCTTCCTCAGGCTGTCATTTATTTCCCTTAATCTATCCTCATGATCTTTTAATTGCTTGTCTCTTTTTTCCTCAGTTTCCCTCTTTGCCATCAACTTGTCTTCTATGTCACTCACTCGTTCTTCCACCTCGTCAAGCTTCGTCGTTAGGACTTCTAGCTTGGATTGCATCTCATTTAATTGATTTTTAATTTCTGCCTGATTGGATCTAAATTCTGCAGTCATGAAGTCTCTTGAGTCCTTTATGGTTTTTTCTAGAGCCACCAGTAGCTGTATAATAGTGCTTCTGAATTGGCTTTCTGACATTGAATTGTAATCCATATTTTGTAACTCTGTGGGAGAGTGGGCTGTTTCTGATTCTTTTTTTTGAGGTGAGTTTTCCTTCTAGTCATTTTGCTCAGTGCAGAGTGGCCAAAAACAAGTTGTACTGGGAAAAGGAGAAAAAGAGAGAGAAGGAAAGAAAAGAGAAAAAGAAAAAAGAGAAAGAAGAAAAGGGGAAAAAGAGAAGAAAAAGAAAGAAAAAGAAAGAAAGGAGAAAAAAGAAAAAAAAAGGGGGTGGGGTGGGGGAAGCAATCAGAAATCAAGAAGAAAGAAAGAAAAAAAAGCACAAAACAAAACAAAACAAAAACAAAAACAAAAACAAACAAAAAAACAAAACAAAACAAAAAACACGGGGGAGTATCTTCCGATTCTGTATACTTTAAGTCCCTTGACTTCCCTTGGAACTGGTCCGTGTCGCTGGTCTTCTGGGGGAGGGGCCTGCTGTGCTGATTCTCAGGTGTTAGCACTTGGGGGAGCTGCTCTGCCCCTGCCTGGTGCAGGGCTCGGTGGGGGGTGTTCACCCCGTGAGGCCCCGGGAGGAGGCCACAGTAGCGGGGGCAGTTCTGGGACCCTGGAGTCAGCTCCCGCAGTAGCTCCGGGGCTCTCCGTCTGTAGAGCCCGGGGGCTCCCGGGTGGGGCCGCTGATCTGCTCAGTTCCAGGCAGGAGCGTCCTCTCTGTCCTGGGCCCTCCCGGCCTCTGCCTGTCCCGGGGGAGGCCGGATCCTGGGCTGTGTCCCCGCGCCCAGTGCTCCGGGGCCTGCGCTGTTGGATTCGCGCTCCCGCCCGCAGCCCCCTCCGCGGAGCCGCCGCCCGAGCCCCTCCGAGCTGTTCCCGGAGCCGCGCAGCCCCCGCCGCGGAGCTTCTTCCTCCGCCCGAGCCGCTGTCGCTGAGCTGCTCTCGGACCCCGCAGCCCCCTCCGCGGAGCCGCCGCTGAGCTGTTCCCGTAGCCCCGCAGCCCCCTCCGCGGAGCCGCCGCCCGAGCCCCTCCGAGCTGTTCCCGGAGCCGCGCCGCCCCCTCCGCGGAGCTTCTTCCGCCGCCCGAGCCCCTCCGAGCTGTTCCCGGAGCCCCGCAGCCCCCTCCGCGGAGCCGCCGCCCGAGCCCCTCCGAGCTGCTCCGGGTCCCGCCGAGCGCTGCAGCCCTTAGGGAGCTCGGCGCATCTCCCGGAGCGCAGTTCCTCTGTTACTGTCCCCGGGAGCCCGAGGGCATCCCCGCCTTTCTGGGATCCTGCTCCAATTCCCCGTGAGCCCCTTTCCCCCGGGAAGGTCGGTGCAGCTCCTGCTCCTCCGGGACGGGGCTCTCCTGTCCTGGGGACACTCGCCCCGGCCTCAGCCCGGCTCCTCGCGGGGCCCCTCCCCCTTGGAGGCCTTTTGTTTCTTTATTTCTTTTTCCCCGTCTTCCTACCTTGATAGAAGCGCGAACTCTTCTCACTGTAGCGTTCCAGCTGGTCTCTCTGTAAATCTCAGGCCGAATTCGTAGGTTTTCAGGATGATTGGATGGTTTTCTAGGTAATTTGTTGAGGACAGGTGACCTGGGGACCCTACTCCTCCGCCCTCTTGCCCCTCCCCCCCCGTAAGACTTCTTTTTATTTCTAAGGCATTCCAAAAGAAAATTGAACACATAGGAAATAAGATAATCTCTTCATGTCATACTGAATATAAATTAAAAATATTTTTACCTTTATGTTGACTAATATCTTTCTGAGGAATTTATATTAAAGGATTATCAAAAAGATAGAACATGTTCAAAGAACATGTCAAAGAACAAAATATTCTTTATGTATCATATATATTCAATACATGAAAGCAAATAAACATAAAATAATGAATAAATAAATAAATACATGAAAGCAATCAAACTGTCCAACTTTAGAAATTTGATTAAACAAATAATAGAAATATGTTTAATCGATGAACACTTTTATTGTCAGTAATGATAATGAAACCTGCGTGTCACCATTGAAAATTACACAATATCATGTGAAGTAGAAATGAACCCTTTTTACTAATATTCAAATTATGTTTTCCATATGAATGAATACTGGATAAGTGATGCAAAATTCAAAATGAGTGATGTGAATGATCTAAGTGATATTTATTTATCTATTCATCGATTTATCACATTTCTAAATATCCTATAATGTTATAGGATAGCCTCTATATTATAGCCTCTAAAATTTTTAAGCATTTAAATTAGGATTTTTTATTTTATTTTATTTTGTTTAAAGATTTTATATATTTATTCATGAGCTACACAGAGAGAGAGGCAGAGACACAGGCAGAGGGAGAAGCAGGCTCCACACAGGGAGCCAGATGCAGGACTGGGACCCCAGGATCATGCCCTGAGCTGAAGGCAGACATTTAACCGCTGAGCCACTCAGGTGTCCCCAAATTAAGATTTATTTAAAGAAAGAAATAAAGACTCATGTGGAAACATGCTAGGATGTTTCCCAAATGTTTACTCTTGCTGTCCTGTTTTTTCTTTTTTACTCCCTAGACTCAGCCAATACCACTGTCATCAGTGGAAGCTTCTCTGTAACTCATGGGACTCTTTAAAGGTTTATCATTCACAGTGTTCTGATAGAGAAAGAACACTATAGAGGCCTGCAGGCTCTGTCTAGCTGTCTCCTTTCCTGGCTGCCCTTGGGTCATCCACACCACTGGCTGTAAAATGCCAACAAGAAAATTAATGGAGCATCCGCCTATACCCTGATTCCTTCCTAAGGGAGCTTGCCTCTGGGGAGCCATTAAAGGGCAGGGAAAATGTGCAGAAATCTCATAGGAATGGAAAGACATGAAGACAGCTGGTGGATTTGGCAAACCCATGTCCCTGCAAAAGCCTGTCATTCAGAAATAATGTGACCCTATTCTCTATGAATATGTATTTTATTAGACCAAAAGTGGAGGGAGCCTCTCACTCTGTGAATGCAGTTATTTTTAAAAGAGTGAACTGGACATTGTGCTCAGAACTCTGTCTGCATACATGATCTCATTGAATTCTCATAACAACCCAAGAGACAGAAAACATAATCCATGTTTAACAGTGAGGAAAATGGGGACCTAAAAGCGCTAATGACTTTCTCAATGGCACAGTCTCACTTGAGGGTGTCTCAAACTTCTACAATTTCAGTTGGTCTCAGAAGACAGTATAACCAGGATTATGCAGAGAATATAGCAAAACAAAATACCTATTTCCTCCATATCAAGAGATCTACCTCATGCCACTAGAGCAATAATGGGAATGGATCAGTGGTCCAGGCCCTCACAGTACCTGCTTCTGTCAATTAGATACCCTTTAAGAAATCAAGTTTTCCTAACTAGCAAATATTGACATCTCATTTTGCTTCTTCAAACACCTCAAATAACATTCCTGAAGTGAGAGAAAACATATCATGTGTAAAACCTCATCTCTGGATATTTTATTTTGTGATGTCATGTCTTAGAGGATGTGTGAGCAATAAATGTTCACAATGGTAAGTTTCAGCTATGACCTAGCATCCCATAGGTATTCCTGATTTTCAGTTGCCTTCTCAAAGGCACATGAAGTTCATTTTGTATTTCAGTTTTTGGATATTCATTTTCTTTTACCATCTAGGCCAGACCACTCTAGTGATGTGGGAGGATTTAGGTAATGGCTAATTATGCCTAATGCGGTTCTGGACATATATTTTTTCAGTCTTTACAGATGAGTAATGTTATTTCCATTTGTACCTTTAAAAAGACTAACTCTTATTAATTTACCCACCACGATCATGCTACTATTAAATTGGTACAGCCAATATTCTGAGATAGAGATCTAAAGTCTTTTACAAATGCACTAATGCTCCTCATATTCTCAGATATCTCATACACAATAATATTGCCCAGATCTCACTTCCCTTGCTCGCCATGATATGGTGCATGGGTTCTTAACTGTAAGCAACAGAAAATGAGTGCAATCAATTAAATTTATTTTAAGGGACATTTATTTTAGATAACTGAAAGGATCACTAGTAGGGTAGCAGACTGAGACATAGAAAAACAATTGGAACAAGAACCATTCCTAAGACCATAGCCATAATCATGCCCCAGAAGTAGGCCCATAAAGATAGCTCTGCTGCCACCATTAACCACTTGATGCCACAGCTTAAACCTCTCCTATCACCACTGGCCCCAGAATAGAAAGTCACTTAAATGACAAGTGGACATTCATTCATTCATTCATTCCTTAATCATTCATTTATTCTTTGATCCACCAAATATTTTGGAGTGACTGTGCTGTCAAGCATAGCACTAAGTCCTGGGGATACAAAAATGAATAAACCCTACTCATTTTCTCCATGTTTGTTTCATCATGTATTGGGTACTCAGTACTTACAGGTATTTCCCCATCAGGGGCTAATTCTCAGCAAACCAAACTTGTTCATTTTCCTCTAAAATATCTACCTGGCATGAAATGAAACTAAATCACACGGTTCAGTCTGTGTTTAATATTCTGAAATCATAATTTGAGCAATAAATTCTGCTCCTTTCAAGTGATTGCTGTCTGGGGATTCTCATTGCAGCCTTGAGTTTGGGAGGACTCGGATCCTTTCCTGGCTGTCACTGGCTTGTTTAAGTGACCCTGAGCAAATGAGTTAAGCATCTGTGGGACTCGGTTTCTTCATCTCTGAAAGACGGATAAAAATACCAGCCACCTGTTGTGAAGATCAGGGAGCTAATATGTCTCAGAAGCTTTCAAATCTCTGGCTCTAAGCCTTTTGCTATCTACGTATTAAGAACAAAGACAAGTCCTCATTGCTTTCACCCAAATACTGCATTCAAAGGAATAAAAAAATACAATATTTGAGTTCTACAAGACTTGAAGGTTATTTTGTGTTAGCTTGAATTTCAAACTGTTTTTCTCTGTTGTACTCTTGGCACTGCCATTTTTTAAGTACAGCACTTCATTTGCATAGTAATTACAAAGTTTAACAAATAGCATTAATGTCTGAAAGAAAGAGGTACACTCCATTTAAATTACTGACAGTATTACGTTACACATTTTTAACCGCAATTTCAAAAAAAAAAGAGGAAAGCTATTCCATCCTAATGTGCTGTAAAGATTCCCAGAGCTCAGCAATATTTGTGCTTTAAGAAGGTAAAATCTCTTCCTGTGCTCTTTAGTGACTTCTAAAACCCTATTCATAAATACTGATTAGGCACTATTTCACTATAGGACACAGTGCTATTGGCACGACTCCCTACTCAGGGCCAGATTGGAAATGTTAGTATAGTAAATTAGGCCAAATGTCTTAGTTGTACTGTACATGAAAGATCATCTTTAATAAATAGATGCTAATGTAGCACTTGGATCACTTATAGCTGTAAATGTCAAACCCTGGTCTTAGTTCCAGGAAGTTAAAAAAAAAAAAAAAGGAATGTGTGCTATTTAAATGCAGAAAAGAATAATAAAAAGCAAACATGAAGTATCATTTGTTTCTTGAAATAATGGTGAATTTGAACAGAAGCACACTGCTTAATAGTGGTTTAAGGGAAAGAAGGAAAAAAAGGAAGGCAAGGTCTTTAATTCTTCCTACTTATGTCTCTGTACTATTTGTTTTGCTTTGTTTGGGTCTAGGTCTGCTGCTTTGGGCTTTCTATACTATGTATTGTAACTAGTTTCCTTTTCTCCTCAACTGTTTGCCCTTTAAACAAACTTAGTTCCTCCAGAAATAAAGCGTCCTTGGTGAGTGATTCCTGACATACCATCCTACCACTCCACTCACATGCTTTTGTATCAAGCCAAGGTGTGTGCACATACCCACACACACACACACTCCACAAAATTCCTGGGCAAATTGGACATAAAGAAATTTATGTCCTCCCAAACTCAAGGCTGCAAAGAGAATCCCCAGACAGCAACTTAGAGATGGTAAATGATCGTGGCTTAATTTTTGTGTTTGGCCAAAGATAAAATGACTTACTTTTAATCATAAAACTTAACTTTGAAGAACATACATGAATTTCAAGGAAAAAGAGATTATGTGCAAACTATATGAAATAAATATTAAGAAATTCAACCTGGCTTGGTAGCCTATCCAAATATCTTTATCTGCTTATTGTCCTAGAGGTTTGGCTGGTTCAGTTTTCTCACTTGAGACAGTAGAGCATAATAACAGATAAATTATTTATTCCTGATTTCCAGCCAAAAGTTAGCAGTCAGACCCCTACAAGTCATTTAAATTTCTCAAGTCTTAGTTTCTTCATCTGTCAACTAGTGATAACCTATCTCATAGATTGAAAGGACTCAGTGCAATTTCTGATATAAAGAGAGCCCAGTAAACACATGGCATTGGCAATCACTATTTCTAAATGGAGTCATTTTGAGTCTTAGTCCATAAGGATTTGATATTTTTTTACTGTTTTACTTTTTTGAAGATTGATGTCTTCATGAAAATTATATCTTGTTTTTGGTATATCCTTAGTGTTAATATTGTACACCTATAATAGATGTTTTTGGTTTTGTGCTCTGTCACTGACCTATATACTCTGAAAGCTTCAGGGAAGTATTGTTTTTTTGCAATCTTTATTTTCTTAAACTTACTACCATAGTAGTAGTTGCCATTGTAAAAATCATGATACTTTCATTTAAAATAAAATAATTTGGGGATCCCTGGGTGGCTCAGTGATTTAGTGCCTACCTTTGGCCCAGGGTGTGATCCTGGAGTCCCAGGATCAAGTCCCACGTCAGGCTCCCAGCATGGAGCCTGCTTCTCCCTCCTGTGTCTCTGCCTCTCTCTCTCTATGTCTATCATAAATAAATAAATAAATAAATAAATAAATAAATAAATAAATAAATATTTAAAAGAAAATTAAAATATAAAATGAAATAAAATAAAATAATTTGTATTATAGTTTTTTACTTAGAGTCAAAATTCTATAGTTTATCATGGGAAGACACCTGTAACAGACATTTAAACCACTATGCTAAAGAAGCTCTTCTGCTCTATGCATCCAAGAATAGCCTTATCTTGGGTAAAGTCCCAGAGGAGCCTGATATAGTCTTCATTATAATAACTGTCTTAGTGATAGTTTTCTGATTTTTTTTGATCCCTACACTTTGCCTGGCATGATTTTACGTTCTATGTCCTCTAAAAGACTGCTATTCTTTACCACAGCCATTCAATAAAATAATTATATTCCCATTTTAATATTAGTAAAGGAGAACTCCCTAAGGTTGTATAACTCATGAGGTCACATGGATAATATGAGTCTTCATCTGGATCAAACCTAGGTCTTTGGCCCTAATCCTATACCTATTTTACTGTACCATTCCATGTTCTAATATTAAAATTATAGAGATGATTTGCTTGGTAATATTGATTATTCAGGTAGAACATATGGTTTTGTGTGAAAAAAAAAATATAGTTCCTTTTCAGTAAGTAATTCAGAGGTATTTCTAAATGCATAAAACAAAATTTTGTTTTGGGGTGCCTGGGTGCTTCAGTTAGTTAAGCATCCAATTCTTGGTCTCAGCTCAGGTTGTGCATGATCTCAGAGTTGTGGGATGGAGCCCTGTGCTGGCTCCATGCTCAACAGGGAGTCTGCTTAAGTTTCTCTCTCTCTCTCTCTCTCTCTCTGCTTCTCTCCCCATGCTTGCACTCTTCCTCTCTCTCTTTCTCAAATACATTAATCTATTAAAAAAAAAAAAAAGTGTGTTGCTCTTTAAGTGTCCTTAATAGGCAATTACAAACCTGAAAGGAATAGACTGGCTGTTTCATGATTCAATTCCAAGAAATAATAAGGCCAGATAGAGTCTCTAGGTGAATTGAATTGGGGTGGGGGAAACCTAAAGAAGTTCATAGGACTTGGAGTTAAGTGGAATCTGGCATTATCTTGAGATGTGGGTTCAGGACCGATGAGGCAGCAATAGCCATGTAACCATGTGGGCTAGAAGAATGTGTGACATAAGTTCTGGGTAGAAACCATAGAGTAGCATATATCTGAATTTGTATAAGAATAGTCCAAAAACGATCCAGTTACCCATGGGTGGGATCACTGTTAGAACAAAGTCCTAACATTCTTAGTGAGAGGATTGAGGATTTGATATTACTAATACCAGTACTGATACCAACATCAGTATTAGGTTTTATGGTGGCTCAAATGGAAGAAATCATTGGAAAGTGAGGTACTGTTTCAAATTCATGCAAAGGATTTAGAGGGAGAACAGGGATTTCAATTAGATAGCATTATTTAGTGTTTCATAACAGAACAACATAAAATTATATAAATGTTATAGGTTAAACATGAATTTGGAAATAGAATGTGGCGGGCTTTAAGCAAAAATGATCACAAATACATCACAATATTAAAATAACCTATGTAAGTTTCAAAAGAATATTATAATAAATAGAAGTATCATTTGTAAGGGAATTGGAGATTTTGAATGGTGCTGTTATATATCATTTGTTTGATAAATTTCTGCAAAGGCCTTAAATTGAATATTTACATGTATATAAGAACAAGTAGTATTCAATGAATGTTCATCCAACAAAAAGAAATGAATACTCCTATAAGCTTAATAAGCACTGTTGATTGCTTAATTAATGTCAGTTGTGCAAACATTCATCATTCTTTTCTTTTAAGAACATAAATTTTCTCAGGTTTTTATCTCATCTACATCTCTGTGGAATATGATGATCAAATGGATTATGACCCTTTGGTCCAGGGACAGGCTTTTGAGGAATGGATTTGTTTTCCATCCCAGAGGAGGAGGGTATTATTTTCCCTTTAAATATTCTTTTCTTTCTCCATGAGTGAATCTCTCTCTCTTTCCTTAAGGATAAGAGTAATGAATCACATTAATCTGACTGTTAGTGGCAGATGTGTTGCAACTACCAGGTGAGTCTGCCTCAGTATAAAGCTGTTCTAGTATAAACAAAGTATACAAATGGAAAGAACTTAGGTCTTGGGTGACATCATTTAGCTGTAGAACATTATACATCTGGAATCCACCTCATCATTTTTTTTTTTTGCTTAAGCAAATTTGCATCTATATTTTCTGTCACTTATAGCCAGAAAGATCTTAACTGATACACATGTTGTCTGCTATGTATTGAAGATTTTAAGAAAAAAATATAGTTTCAGCTCCCAAAGAGCTTATAACTATAATAATTATAAGGAAACAAACAGATATATACATTATTATACTCAAATAAAATAGTCACTATAGGATATTTATGTATATTATATATATGATATTGATATACATATATATGCATATATGTATACTGATATTGATACATATTAATATCATATATAGCATACATATATATAAATCATATGAAATATATACATAAGTATAAAACAATGAGAAAAACGCTGATGAAGATGTTAACCATGCTCAGACAGCAAACGCTCTCCTATCACATTGTAGGTAAAGTATGAAAGACACCACCAGACCATATGATCATCCCATGGCTGGCCCAATTTCAGACATGAAATGCACATTTATTGGCTTCAGTAATCAGCTGCAGTGAATAAGGAAACATGACCCCCACGAACATGACTTCCCTTACACACTCAAGGATCTGAATATGCGATCATTGAACAGAAAAGTAAATTATTCCTTATAGAGTTCTATTGTGAAATATAATAACAAGTACCTCTTTATAAATTTAACTTAAGTTGCTTTTGAATTTCATTTTTATTTGAAAGTACTCTTGTTCCTGCAAGAAAAACACATGCACCATGATTTACAGGAGCACTGTGGTTATGAATCTGTGTTGAGGGAGGAAATAGTCATGGAAATCTTCATAGAGTTATCAGTTTGGTGTTTAAGGTAACATTTTACCATATTTTGGGAAACAGTTAACATTAACAAATATTTATTGAGCTTACTATATGGTAGACATTGATCTTGGCTTTGGAGAAGCAGCACTGAACAAAAGAGAAAAATTATTTCATGTGTGGCTCATAGTTAGTAGAATTGAGAGATTCAGATAATAAAAAGAAATGTTGGGATCCCTGGGTGGCGCAGTGGTTTAGCGCCTGTCTTTGGCCCAGGGCGTGATCCTGGAGACCCGGGATCGAATCCCACACCGGGGTCCCAGTGCATGGAGCCTGCTTCTCCCTCTGCCTGTGTCTCTGCCTCTCTCTCTCTCTCCCTCTGTGACTATCATAAATAAATAAAAATTAAAAAAAAATTTTAAAAAGAAATGTTATGTGATATGTTACAATGATAAGTGCTATAGAAAAAACATAAAGCAAAGTGAGATGAGGAGTGTTTGAATTGTTATGGGAAAGGGAGATTGTAAATTTAGATAGGGTGGTCAAGGAAAAGCTCACTGAAAAAGTGTTATGAAAGGAAAGATATCCAAGAACGAGCATTCCAGGTAGAAGAGCTGGCAATGCAATGTCCTTGAAACTAAACCATATCTTGTGTGTACAAAGAACAACAACAAGGCAAAGAGCTTCTGGAGAGAGTAAGCAAGGCCAGAAAAAGCATAATAGCTCCCTAAATCAAGTAAGGTTTCACAGGCTTTGACTTTTGTTAAGTTCTTTGACTTTTACGGTGAAATGGAGACCACCGGAGGTTGTGAGCTAGAATGAGGATGCCTAAGTTAGGTTTCAATTGGACCTTTTGCAACAAAGCTAAAAATAGACGGTAGAACATGGTATGTTTGGAAATCAAGTAATTCAGAGTGGCTAAAGGATATTCTGTGAGTGTACTGCAGTGGGTACAAGGGATATAGGGACTAAATTATGATGGACCTTGTCTCTTTGGTAGTAATTTTGGATTTTTCTGTAGATGATAGATTTTACTTTTTTTATTTTTTTAATATTTATTTATTCATGAAAGACACAGAAAGAGAGAGAGAGGCGGAGACACAGGCAGAGGGAAAAGCAGGCTCCATGCGGAGAGCCTGAGGTGGGATTCGATCCCAGGTTTCCAGGATCACACCCTGGGCTGAAGGCAGTGCTAAACCACTGAGCCACCCAGGCTGCCCAAGATGATAGATTTTAAACACAGGAATAACATGTTAATACTTAAAATTTCAGAAAGCATGATTTTATTGCAGTATTTCCCTCTCTTGGAGATAAATAAGAGCGAGGCAAAGGAAACAGTTAAGAGGTTCTGATTGTCATGATTTGTTTTAGCTACAAATTAAGAAGATATAATAGTAACTTAAACCAAAAGAAGTCTAAACATTGTCTGTCTAAGGTTATCAAAATGTTTCCTCAGTTGACAAGGATCTAGACATTTTCTATTATTCTTGTTTTATCATCCTCATCACTGGGTATTTACGTTATGGTCCAAGATGGTTGTTCCATTTCCAACTATCACATATATATTCTACCAGTGGAAAGAAAGAAAAGAAATGGAGAAAAGCATGTCACCCTGCTGCCTTTAAGGATGTATCATGAAGTTTGCTCAGACCATTTCTAATTATGTCCTATTGGTCAGAATTTCACCTCCAGATGGCCACAGCTAGCTGTAAAAGAGACTAAGAAATGCAGTGATTATTCTCGGAAGTCATATATCATGCTAAAATTCAGGCTTTCTATTGCTCTTGAGACAGAAACGAAGAAGAATAACGGGGCAACGACCTGACTCTGCAGCAGAGACTACTGCAGTACTTTAGGTCTGATCTCAGCTGCTGGCTGGATAGACAGAGGATAGCAGCATATTTAAGAGATGTTCAAAAGAGAAATCAACCAGACTTGGTGAACAAGTGCCATTGCACTCTTGATTCAATGGATGATGAAGAGATCCATCTAAACTTTCTGGCTTAGAAATTGATTTTATGACAGGCTCATTAAGTGAGATAGGGATTCCTGAAAAGGAACAGATGTGTGCAAAATATGTTTGGTTTCATACAGGTTGTATTTTAAATTCTTTGTGAAAGTCAACGTCTGGCAGAAATCTTATTTTTACATTCTATTTCTTTTTTTTTTTTTAAGAATATAAACCACAGGACACACATTCTTTAAAGTATAATAGCACTATTTGAATGGCTGAACTCTTTTGTCCTTCAGCCCTGGAAATTGCTCCAGGAAACACATTTCTATTTACTTAAGAGCTACCTGTTATTTTATTTTGACCCTTCTGCCATTTACTAGCATATAAGCATAGGTTACTAACTTATTCTAACCAGTTTTATTTTGGAGAGGAATAATGTTAATAAAATGTCTTAAAGCCCGGCCTCTCTTCTTTCACATCGCTTGTGGTAATTATCCATTCAGGAAGACTCACCTCCAGAAAGAAGCCTCTTTCTGAAATCAATACAAGAGCAAAAGCAAACAGTTGTGTAATAGCATTTCTGCCAGTGCTTACTGTCAACAGAGATGCTTAAACCGTAAATGCCAATTAGTTTTAGAGGGTGTAGGCTTTCACCCTTGTAAGTAAGAACCAGTAGCATGTAACTGGCTGTCTGAACCTGTTCTCCATTTGCCCCTTAGCCTTCCCAGATTCAGTCTTTCCAGAGACCTCAGCCTGAAAACATAGAAGATCCTAAGAAATAAATTCTGAAAAATACAAAAAAGTGATCCGAATCAGAGTGGTTAAAAACTAAAGGGATATTACCAAGTGAGACAAATAATAAAAACCAATTGTTGGTCTCATTAGATCTCCTCACTGGAGAATACAATGTTGCCAAGATTACCACCACTGCTCTGAGTTGTTTGTTGTGACATGAACAATCATTACATTGAAGTGAGTATACAGACAGCAAATAAACACATGAAAAGAAGTTACACATCATTTGCCATAAGGAAACTGAAAATCAAACCACAGGAGATATCACTACACATCTATCATAATGGCTAAATTTAAAAATTCTGAGAGAACAAATGCTGGTGAGTATGTAGAGAAACTGAATTACACGCTGCTGATGTGGATGGAAAATGGTGGAAATGGTGCAGTCATCATGGAAAGTTAGTTTGGCAATTTATTCTTTTGTAAAAAAACAACAACAACAACAAAAAAAACTAAACGTAACTATTCTGTGAATCAGCCATTATACTCTTGGGCTTTATCATCCCAGGGAAATGAAAACTTGCTTACACACAAAAACCTGTATATGAACATTTATGGCACTTTTATTCATAATAGCCAAAAACTAGAAATAATTCAGATGTCCTTCTACAGACGTCCTTCTACAGTTAAATAATCTATGGTACATCCATACCAATAAAAAGGAATAAACCATTGAGATGCATATCAAGTGGGTAAATCAAGAGAATTATGCTGAGTGAAAAAAATCCAATCCTGAAAAGCTACACCTGGTATGATTTCATTTTAATAACATTCTTGAAATGACAGAATTATAAAAGTGGGAAACAGAGGAGTTACCCAGTTTAAAGGAAGGAAAGAAGGAAGTAGGTAGTGAGTGTGCCTATAAAAGGGGGACATGAATCATCCTTGTAGGGAAAGAAGTACTTTGTATATTGACTATACCAGTGTCAGTATCCTCACTGTGATGTACAAGAGTTTTGCAAGATTTCATTGGAGGAAACTGGATAAAGGACAAACGAGATCTCTCTGTATTATTTCTTACAACTATACTTGCATCTATAATCATTTCAAAATATAATTTAATTCAGAAATAGCATACTGCAAATTATATTAGCCCTGTTTTTTGCGGATTTCATTCTCTTGATGCTTTTCTCTTAATTTCCCCCTTCTTACCCCATCTATCTCCCTGTCTTTCTTAGACACATCATGTATTTGGCCATTTCTTATATTCCACTGGTTTTCTTAGTCTTAACTTCTATCCAAATCTTGAAGCACATGCTTTGTCTCCCTGAAGCCACAGTCAACCAACTACATTCCAATTCTGAGTTCAATCACATGTCCAGAATCTTTTTGGTCTTTTGTCCTGCCACTTCTGGGCTCCAGTGAAATGCTGCACTGCATGATATAACCCTAAAATGTAGAAAAATGTAGGGAAAAAAACTTTGGAAATGTAGCTGGGGACAGGGGCAAGGGGCAGAATGGATGTGATCAAGGCAGATAAATTTTCTTACTCTTCTTGCTCAGGAAACAGCTATTCTGGCCTATGTGTCTTATGGATCGTTGTAAAATGGTGGCTGGTGTGGTAGGATACCTTCCTGCTTTGTTTACTATTTTCTCCTTCCTTACCATCCTTTCTTCTTTCATTTTTACTGCTTTAGGATTGAAGCTTTCAAAAAAAAAAATTACTTCAGTTAATCCCTTAGACTTGTTTTTCCAGAAAATAAGACATTAATTTTTATAGTTCCCACCCTCACACACCAAGTATTTTCTTTGAATGTCTAGACTAAAGCAGTCAGGCAGTTCTTTATATTTGTTTAATTCTTCAGGCTTGTTCTTGCCATTCTTTGTGATAACAACCAGCTAATTTGGAAGCAGCACAGCATAGTGGTTTATAGAACAAATTTTGAAGTCAAACAGACACTCTTTGCTGTGACATTTACCGCTTGTTTGCATTTTGAGCAAACTATTCAAATTTTAGGAGCATCTGTTTCATGAATAAATTGGTGATAATACTATCAATGTCGCAAGATTTTTGTGAGGATTAAATAAATGATGTTTAGAAGTCCTTAACAGACCACCCAACCTGTATTTAATATTCATGAATGTTCTAGCTTTTCCCATGTTCTTCTCAGCAGTAATTCTTATCAGTTACAGTGGTGTGACTTAGTCATTTGGGATCTTTGTGCTTCTCCAAACCATTTGCCCTACTGATACTTGTTTGCTGTAGGGCCATTTCCCAAATTGCCACCTTGGCAACAGAATTAAAAGGAGCAGTACTTGAATGCCTGGTAGCCAAGTGTTTATACTGCTAACCATGAAAACAAGGAGTGACTTTACCTCTCTTAGCTTTACTCTTTTTGTATGTAAATGAGAACAGTGGGCTATTGTGAGGATTAAATAGGTAGTATTGATCTCAATACAAGTACATGGTGGTCACATTGTAGTGATCCTTCCTTCCTCCCTTCCTTCCTTCCTTCCTTCCTTCCTTCCTTCCTTCCTTCCGTTTTTAAATATTCCACCTTGCCCTGATGTTCTCAACCTCTATAGGTAAGATTTCTTTATATGATTTCTCTTTAGTACTTTGGTAATGATATTCCTTGGATATATAGCTTAGAAACACCTATTTATGGTATTTTTAAACTTCCTTAGCGCTATAGTAAGGTACTAGTGTTAATATACAGATATAAGCAAATGAAATCAGGGATTAAGATACTTGATACATTTTTTATGTGTTTTTACTATAGCAGTTTTCAAAATTCAGTGTCATAAATCTATTTTCATTCATGGATGTTTGATATTCGTGTGAAAGGATATCATTGCCCATGATTTTAAAACACAAATTATGTGTTTGTGGTGTGCTGTAAAATGGGAAAAAATAAATAAATAGACGTGCAACTACTGAATGTAGCTATTTAGGATTGCCCTTTGTGGAAAAGAAATAATAAAAAAGATGTAGAGAGGAAAATAACTAAAGAAAATTAATAAAACAAAAAATAAATGAAAGGAAAGCACTTAAAGGAGCGTTTAACTACTATTGTTTCTCCCAAGGCTGAAATGTGATATTAACTGTAACTACCAATCACTACAGCTTCATTCAAGTATATTAGCCAGAGAGGAGAGTAATAAATTTGGGACTAGCTTGTTTCTCCTATTGAGTTACTTACTAATGTTAGTAGCGGTGGAATTACTGTGATCAAGTGAACACCTCTATGTGCACCTGCGTAATTCAAGTGAGACTTTAAATCACAAAAATGTAAACAACAGTGTGTGCTATTTGTCAGAAACTTCCTGGGAAAATTGTCAAGCACGACTTATGCTGCTGGAGTCAGCAACTTGCCTCCTCCAGTACATCCCTGATAGGCCTCACCCTGACTTTTTTCTGAGATGCAAGACCCACTGCCTCACTTCCAGTGTGCTGCTTCAGGTTGTGCAAATGGGCAAAGAGATGTGATATATTAATTTGCTTGCCCAGTTAAAATCCATTTTTTTCTGCCTCTGTTTCCAACTTGTTTTTCTTTGTTCAAAAATCAAATAATTGGCAAGAAATGTTTATAGTGTACACATTTAGGCTGTGTCTATAACTCGTGATTTAATTTGATCTTCTAGACAAATCTCAACAACCTAAACATTATTTGAATATGTTAGTAAGGAGCAAGTGGTAATCAAAGAGGTTTGCTCCTCTAAAGCAATACTGTTGAGTAGCGGTAGACTATGGACCATACATATAATTTTAATGTTTTCTAGTAACTGTATTTCAAAACAGTTAAAAAAAAACAGATGTGGAATATTTCACACTTTTAGAACATCTCAATGAAGACTACTCTCACTTTAAGTGCTTACTAACCTCATATGCCTGGCAGCTACCATATTGGAAAGCACAGATCTAAGTCCAGATACTATATAAGCTTATGTGGTTTAGAATTCTGAAAAAGACTATGGGATATTTCTGAAAGATTGCAGACAACCACAATACTAAGCAATAACTGAAAGTGTGTGGAACAGTAATTATTTGAAATTTCAGTATTCCAAATGCAGAGTTGGGGTATGAGGTATGTGGATAGAAAGAAGGTTGTAATATTTAGCAGATTACTTGCTTTAAGTTTTAAAGTTAATGATTTATCAAGATGACAGATAAAGAGGCAATCAGGCTGAGCTGTGGAAAATAATTCATGTCACTGAATTTGCAACTCAATGATATCAGGGTTAAAATTAGAACTGAATTGAATTAAATTTTCTTGGTTATCTTCTATATACCATACTTATGGGACTATAAAGATGGATGAGGAAGATGAAATTCTTGTTCTTGAAGGACTCAAAATCAAGTGGGTGGAGGACATGATCTATCTGAAAAGGATCATTTAAAATAAAACAAAATCCAACTAAGTCTAGAAAGACTTAATTCAGGAATATTATTAGTTTTTCAAAAAACAGTAAAATGAATGTAGAGAAAATTCCATTTCCCCATTTTTCAGCATTAAAAAATAATTTTTTGTATTGAAACGAAAATACTTAATTCATGGATGTCTGTTTTAAATAACCGGATATGTAGCAAAGATATCCCAAAATGCTTTTCCTACATAGGTTTGTTTTTAATTCATAAGTTTGTAAGGTGATTTGCTTTATAAATTTACTGTCTCCTCAGAATGGAAACAAAGAAATTCAAAGAATCCTAAAAGATACAGAAAATGGCCATGATATTTTGTGACTAAAATATGATGCAAAATTATAGATATATAATTATTTTAAATATGTAAATATAACAGAAAATATAGTCAAGTCACATTATTAGGAGTAGTTTCTTAGTCATTTATTTCTATTTTTCTTTTTTCCTTTTTTTTCAACTGTTATAAAAGAGTAATTTTCATTTTATCATAAAATCAGTGAGTCTTATCACAACGAAAAAGAAAACATTGGATTTAAATTCTTAAAAATTAAAAACGTCTATTAATCAATAAATATCAGGGATAAAAAGACAAAAAAAATCTGAAAGAATTGTATATGGCAAATGTGACAAAAAAGTAATGTCCCCAGCGTACAAAATTTCTCACAAATAGATTAAAAATAAGTATTACAAGCAAATAATCAAAGCAAATGAAAATAACACACACATAAGAATAAATCTCAAAGAAATAGAAATTTAGCCATGAGATATTATTTTAAAATATTAGAAAAAATCTTTTTAAACAGTGAATATATACTATTATAAATTATTTGATGTAACATTCAATTTTATTCACTCCTGCTAAATAAACACTAGAATAAATTTTCTGGGATGTAATTTAACAATACTACTCATAACTCTAAAGAAATTTCCATTATAAAGAAATAGTAAGATATTTATTTGCAGGAAGATTTAAAGGTGAAGGTATTTATTTCCAAGTTTACCATTTTTTAATTAAAATATTTGAATGTTAAAAAATATTATAATGGCAAAGTAAACAATGGTATATTCATAAAAATAAACTTTGTTATCTAGTCATCAAAAATTATGTTTTCAAAGAATGTAAAAAGCGTCAATTCATAGTAAACAACAACACCAGAAAAAACTCCCCTGTATTCACAATTGACTAAACAGATTTCAAAAGAAGTAATCCAAAAATATCAAAATTGTAGAATAGCAGTTACTATATTGGATTGATTTGCCAAGCTTCTATAAAATGAGACCTCTTTAATTTTTCATTAATGTTTTAAGTGGATTGAAATTCAATCCAATAATTTATGAATGATTCTAAAGGTAATGATAAGTTTTTAAAAGTCTTTCTTAGGGTTTCTTGAGAGCAAAAGGCTAAAAGCAACCTACTATGTAAGAAATTCATATCCAGGAAGCCTGGGTAGCTCATTGGTTGAAAGTCCACATTTGGCTCAAGTCCTGATCCCAGGGTCCCGGGATTGAGTACCACATTGGGCTCCCCGCAGGGAGCCTGCTTCTCCCTCTGCCTATGTCTCTGACTCTCTCTGTGTCTTTCATGAATAAATAAAATCTTAAAAAAAAGAAAAGAAAAATTCTTATCCATCCTGGTATGGTAAAAATGGCTAAATTAATATATGGAAAACAGTATGGCAACAAATTGAAATGCATTTTTACCAGTAAATAGCATTTGAAGATATAGAGCATCACTGCTAAAGATTTTCAAAAAGCAAGTCTTAAATTACGTAGGGTGAGGTTTGTTATACAGATGGATTAAAAAACTTTCTACATGCCTTGTAATATGTTAGATTTTTATTCTCTTTCAATTATAACACATATAAATTACTTTTTGGAACAGTCCAAAGAAAAATACTAGCTCACCAGGAAATAAGTTATTTAATGAAAACAATGAATTATGATAAAACTGCAAAGTAGTTATTGGACACTCATAACCTGTGCTTTTTACAGGTTTAACACTTCAGTTGAATTAATTCAGTATTATCATGCCTTAGCAAACTTTTGTAGCAGAGAATTTTAAGAAATACAAAATGTTACAAAATTTAATTAATGTAATTTGATAAAAGACAAGGTATTTTAAATGCAGTTGAATTTTAAAATAAATTTATTATGAAATACTGTGTGATCATAAAAATCATACCACAGATAAATGTTTAAAGATTATCCCACAGTAAAGATCTTAAGAGAGTTGCTGACCTTAAGAATGAGGTATACACTTCTTTTTCCAAAAGCAAGTATTCCAAATGTTTTTGTCTTTTTCTACAATTAGAAGCACTGCCAGTAATATGCTAGCCACCTAGCAGATATTTTTTGAAAAACAAAACAAAACACTAATGGGCCCATTTAAGATAAAGACAACATCTTAAAAATACCAAGTACTTGATGCTTTTTGAAAGAATAACATAACATGAACAGATCGTTTTAAGGCTAAAGTTTCAAAATGTGCCCGTTATGTTATTTGTTGCCCCAAATCATTTACTAGTAGTACATATTCTTAACTCTACTTTGAAAATTGAATATCTGATTTTTCAAATATTTAATATTATTTAACATAATTTTTGTGAGCCACTGAACCTATTTATTATATATATAAAAACATGGCATCTTTGGGTTTATTTTATTTTATTTTTTAAAGATTTTATTTATTTATTCATGAGAGACAGAGGCAGAGAGAGAGAGACAGAGAGAGAGAGAGAGAGAGACAGAGAGAGAGAGGCAGAGCCATAGGCAGATGGAAAAGCAGGCTCCATGAAGGGAGCCTGATGTGAGACTCAATCCCGGAACTCTGGGATCATGCCTTAAGCCAAAGCCAGACGCTCAACCACTGAGCCACCCAAGCATCCCTCTTTGGGTTTATTTTAAAACAAAACTATTTTATTAAAAAAATGTAAATTTAGTTTCCCTCAACAATTGTATAATTGGCAAATGAGTTGAAAACTGAGTGTCAGGATTCAGAAATGCAGCCAGTGATCCAATTCTTCCACCTGGATCCACTTTTCTTCATAAAGCATTTATTTTAGTTATGATAGCTATTAAAGTTTTAAATAAACTGAACTCAGAACCAAACCATTGATTACTATATTAGAAAGTGCTGAAAAAATAATTTCATTATATTTAACATGAGTACCATTATCATTAATAATATATTAAAAACAACATTGTAGAGACAAAGCAAATATTGTTTCATCCTTTCCAAATTCTGAATGTCTACTATCAAATGCTTTAGCATTTTTAAAAAGATTATATTTATTTATTTGTTTAAAGAGAGAGAGACAGTATGTGCATGTGAGCAAGAGGAGGGACAGAGGGAGAGAGAGAATCTCAAGCAGAGTTCATGCTGGAGCCTATCAAAGGGCTCAATCTCATGATCCTGAGACCATGACCTGAGCAGAATTTAAGAGTTAGATGCTCAACTGACTGAGCCACCCAGACTCTCCTCAAATGCTTTAGAATTTTTAATACATCAGTATAATAGTGGTATGGTGCATGTGTGTCTATATATACACTGTAGTGCATTTTAAAAATCTTATACTGTAAAACCATTATTCTAGCCTGAAGATAGTCATTAGCTTGTCAAAGTAAAAACCTCCGCATGACCCAATTGAATTTACAGAATTTTGAGCCGGAAAACCTCATGTGCTTTTTACTGGTCATTGTTCTCTACCACGTGTATTACCCCCATGGATTGATAAATGACTTGGGTAAAGGTTGACTTTATATTATTCCATTAATTCTTAATATGTGAAAAATTAGGATATAAAACATGTATATGATCTTATAGAACTATATATGTATGAGTTCATACAAATTATGAAACATACTAAATGTTAATGGCATTTATTGGTGGATTACAGAACTTTATTTTTAATTTCAGCATTATTGAGATATAATTGACATATGCCATCTTTTCTTAAGATTTTATTTATTTGAGAGAGAGAGAGAGAGATTGAGCATAAGCAGGGGGAGGTGGCAAAGGGAGAGAGAGAAGCAAACTCTCCGCTGAGCAGGGAGCCAGAGATATAATTGAAATATAAAATTGTAAGTTATTTAAAATATGCATTGACCATGGTGATTTGATTTGCACTGTAGAAGGATATCTCCCACCTAGTTAATTAGTAAGAACATTTAAGTTCTACTCAGAAAATTTCAATTATATAGTACAATGTTATCTATACTAGATATTCTAGATCCTTAGACCTTATTCATCTTTTTTTTTAAGATTTTATTTCTTTATTTGAAAGAGAGAGAGAGTGAGACAGAGCACAAATCACAGGGGGTGGTATACAGAGAAGGAGAAGCAGGCTCCCTGCTGAGCAGAGAGCCCCACTCAAGATTCTATCCCAGGACCCCAAAATCCTGTTCTGAGCCAAAGACAGCCACTTAACCAACTGAGCCACCTAGATACCTGGACATTATTCATCTTATAACAGAAAGTTTATACCCTTTTACCAAACTCTGCCCCCCCCAGTCCTAGCAATCACGTTTCTACTCTCTGCTTCTATGAGTTTGACTAACTTTATTTTTTCCTTCAAATTCTGCATGTAAGTGAAACCCCCAAATTCTACATGTAAGTGACTCTGGCTTATTTCAGTTAGCATAATGCCTTCAAGGTTTATCTATCTTGTTACAAATGGCAGGATTTCCTTTTTGCCATGGCTTAATAATGTTCCAATGTATATTTTACCACATTTTCTTTATCCATTCTTCCATTAGTAGACACTTGGGTGTTTCCCATATCTCCATTACAGTAAATAATGTTGCAATGAACATGGGAGAACAAGTAACTCTTTGATATCCTGCTTTCACTTCCTTTGGATATATATCCCGAAGTGGGAATGCTGAATCACATGGTAGTTCTATTTTTAAAATTTCTTGAAGAAACTCCATATTACTTTCCATTGTAGCTAAACAATTTACATTCCCACCTACAGTACCAAGGTTTACCTTTTCTCCACATCATCACCAACGCTTGTGATCTCTTAGCTTCCTTTTTTTTTTTTTGGAAAGATTTATTTATTTATTTTAGAGGGAGAGAGAGAGAGAGCATGTGAGACTGAGGAAGGGCAGAGAGAGAGGGAGAGAAACAGTCCCCCCACTGAGTACAGAGCACTATCTAGGGCTTAATCTCAAGAACCTATGATTACAGCCTGAGCTAAAAATCAAGAGCTGGATGCTTAACTGACTGAACCACCCAGGTACCCACGATCTCTTAGCTTTTGATGATATCATTATAACATGTATGTGGCTATATCTCATTATAGTTTTAACTTGCATTTCCTGATGATTAATGGTGTTCACCATCTTTTCATGTAACTGTTGGTATATTTGCTTTGGAAAAATGTATATTCAGTTCCTCTTTCCACTTTTTAATTGGGATTATTTGGGGATTTTTGCTATTGGCATGGATGAGTTCTTTATTAGATATTAACCTCTTATCAGATACAGAATTTGCAAATATTTTCTCCCATCTAGCAAATTGCCTTTCATTTTGTGGTTTCCTTCGTGGTACAGGAGATTTTTAGCTTGATATAGTCCCACTCACTTATTTTTACTTTTCTTGCCTTTGATTTTCATGTCAAATGCAAGAAATCATGGTCAACATGATGTCAAAGGCTTGCTCCTATGTTTTGTTGTAAAAGTTTTGTGTTCTCAAGTACTTGCAAGTTGTTCATCTATTTTGAGTTTATCTTTGTATATGTATAAGATAGTGGTTCAGTTTCATTCTCTTGCAGGTGGCTGTCCAGTTTTTTATGCCAATACCATACCATTTTGATTGCTATAGCTCTGTAATATAGTATGAAGTCAGGATGTGTGGTGACTCCAGCTTAGTTCTTTGTCCAGATTGCTTTGGCTATGTGGATGGAGTCTTTTGTGGTTTTATATAAATTTTGGGATTTTTGTTGGTGGTGGTGATATATATATATATATATATATATATATATATATATATATATCCTTCCTTTCCAATTTGAGTACATTTTCTTTCTTTCTTTTACATAATTAATCTGATTAAGACTTCTAATACTAAAAAAAAAAAAAAGACTTCTAATACTATGCTGAATTAATGTAGTGAGAGTGGGCGTCTTTGTTTTATTCCTGATCTTAGGGGGAAACTTTCCACTTTTCACCATTTACTATGATGGTTGCTGTGGTGGATTATAGAAGTAATGGTAACTTCTATTATTATTTATACTACTTGGCCATATTTATTAAGTTCTCTATAATAAATAATTAAACTGCATATTAGGAAATAGAATTAATTCAATTACTTCCAGTATTTAATATCCTATAATAATGTAGACACGATCTTAGCCCTTATTAATGTAAAAACAAAAAATCTTTAGATTGAGACTATTGGTTATATAGTGGCTGCCTATTCACAATGAGTACTTCCCAAGCAATGAAATTTGTGTTTTTTGTTTTGTTTTTGATTTTAAAATTGTATTATGTGTTCAGCAATGATAATGGCTGAGACCCTTCAGTCATGAATGTTTAAGTCACTCCATTGAACAAAGAAACACCATCAGCTGAGATGGTTGCTGAGGGCAAAGGGAATATGGAATGAATCAAAAGAAAGTAGCAGATGCAACCATGTGACCAGTTTCAGATATGAGGGCTGTAATAGTTACACATATTTCTTCCTTATTTTTAAATGAATATATTTGAATATATATTAACCAAACACTGTGTTTTCCTCTCTCTTATTCTTTTATCATTTATCTCAGTATTTAAGCCACAGGATATCAAAAGAGAAGAATAAATATCATCCCGAGACTTCATATCCTTCCCTGGAGAAAAGTTAGCATATTTTTGATATTTGTATCATATTAGGCAGAAGTATGACTCTGTAACTATCATATTGATAGAGTAATTATGATTTTAAGAGGTGTGTATGGGTGCTAAGCTGGCAAAGGGTAAACTGTGATGGCTTTTGTTGTGTCAAATTTACTGGTTTCTACTACACTTTCCAAATTTCCCTTTCCAGGATGTTTCCAGTTAGTGTGGGCTACAAGGGATATTCTCTTATAAGACTTGGAAGACAGAAGAAAAGAAGGAGTCATATTGTGGCATGTGTATACCTTCTTGTATTTATCCAATCAAATAATAATTTAGTTGCTGCTGTGAAGTGATTGTGCAGATGTGATTAAAGTCTTTAATCAATTGACTTTAATCAAAAAATAAATTATCATGGGTGGGTCTGATTTAATCAGTTGGAAAATCTTCATTTTTTAAATAATAAATTTATTTTTTATTGGTGTTCAATTTGCAAATATACACAACACCCAGTGCTCATCCCATCAAGTGCCCCCCTCAATGCCCACCACCCAGTCACCCCCACCCCCTCCCCTCCTCTCCTTCCACCACCCCTAGTTCGTTTCCCAGAGTTAGGAGTCTTCCATGTTCTGTCTCCCTTTCTGATATTTCCTACCCATTTCTTCTCCCTGTTTCATTGCATCTGTATCTTTGGGGTAAATCCCCAGCAGTGCAATTGCTGGGTCGTAGGGCAGGTCTCTTTTTAACTCTTTGAGGAACCTCCACACAGTTTTCCAGAGTGGCTGCACCAGTTCACATTCCCGCCAACAGTGTAAGAGGGTTCCCTTTTCTTCGCATCCTCTCTAACTTTGTGGTTTCCTGCCTTGTTAATTTTCCCCATTCTCACTGGTGTGAGGTGGTATCTCATTGTGGTTTTGATTTGTATTTCCCTGATGGCAAGTGATGCAGAGCATTTTCTCATGTGCATGTTGGCCATGTCTATGTCTTCCTCTGTGTGAGATTTCTCTTTATGTCTTTTGCCCATTTCATGATTGGATTGTTTGTTTCTTTGGTGTTGAGTTTAAGAAGTTCTTTATAGATCTTGGAAACCAGCCCTTTTTGTGATACGTCATTTGCAAATATCTTCTCCCATTCTGTAGGTTGTCTTTTAGTTTTGTTGACTGTATCCTTTGCTGTGAACAAGCTTCTTATCTTGATGAAGTTCCAATAGTTCATTTTCGCTTTTGTTTCTTTTGCCTTCGTGGATGTATCTTGCAAGAAGTTACTGTGGCCGAGTTCAAAAAGGGTGTTGTCTGTGTTCTCCTCTAGGATTTTGATGGAATCTTGTCTCACATTTAGATCTTTCATCCATTTTGAGTTTATCTTTGTGTATGGTGAAAGAGAGTGGTCTAGTTTCATTCTTCTGTATGTGGATGTCCAATTTTCCCAGCACCAAAAGACTCCACCCCAAGATTGCTAGAACTCATACAGCAATTTGGTAGCATGGCAGGATACAAAATCAATGCCCAGAAATCAATGGCATTTCTATACACTAACAATGAGACTGAAGAAAGAGAAATTAAGGAGTCAATCCCATTTACAATTGCACCCAAAAGCATAAGATACCCAGGAATAAACCTAACCAAAGAGCTAAGGGATCTATACCTTAAAAACTATAGAACACTTCTGAAAGAAATTGAGGAAGACACAAAGAGATGGAAAAATATTCCATGCTCATGGATTGGAAGAATTAATATTGTGAAAATGTCAATGTTACCCAGGGCAATTTACATGTTTAATGCAATCCCTATCAAAATACCATGGACTTTCTTCAGAGAGTCAGAACAAATTATTTTAAGATTTGTGTGGAATCAGAAAAGACCCCAAATAGCCAGGGGAATTAAAAAAAAAAAAAAAAACTATAGCTAGGGGCATCACAATGCCAGATTTCAGGTTGTACTACAAAGCTGTGGTCATCAAGACGGTGTGGTACTGGCAAAAAAACAGATACATAGATCAATGGAACAGAATAGAGAATCCAGAAGTGGACCCTCAAGTTTATGGTCAACTAATATTCAACAAAGGAGGAAAGACTATCCACTGGAAGAAAGACAGTCTCTTCAGTAGGAAAGTCTTTAAAAGCGGTTTAGGCCTTCCTTGAGTTGAGACAATGCTTCCTGCGGACATTAAGTTTCAGCTTGGGATTCTATCCTGCCTGTGAGCTTCTGTTCCTCATTGTCTGCCCTAAGGACTTTGCACAATTGTATTGTATTGTATATGTATTGTATAGGTATCCTCTGGATTCTGCTTTCTGCTTCTTGAGTTAAATCCTGACTGATAAAAGCAACATTAAGTAAGGTTTCTAGTTGAGTGGTTTCTTTGCTGTCATGTAGATTACAAAGGTAACAGTATCAGCAATGACATAAAGCCCATTAACCCAGGTTTTCATTTCTTTTCTTTTCCCTTTTCTTTTCTCTTCTGTTTTCTGCTTGCTTTTCTTTCTTCCTTTCTTCCTTTCTTTCTTTCTTTCTTTCTTTCTTTCTTTCTTTCTTTCTTTCTTTCTTTCTTTCTTTCTTTCTTTCTTTCTTTCTTTCTTTCTTCTTTTTTCTTTCTTTTTTTCTTTCTTTCTTTTCTTGATGCATCTTTCAATCTCATAGTCTTAAATACCAGAGGTTCTTTATGGATTTCAACACAGATTCTTCAACACAGATTCAATTCATTGTTTCTGTTCCAAAGTAGTATCTACTCTACTTAGAAATATTATTATGTCTAGTTACTATTTAGATTCTATAGTATAGGCTTCTGTTTCATTGTGTGAATTTAGGAAGGAATTCACTTATTGAGCATTACAAAGAAAAATTTAACATAATAGAGCAAAATAGTAATTTGATTATATACTTATATCTCCATTTTCTGCAGGCCTGGTATCTACAAAGGATGATTTTCAAGGTCCTTCTGATAATATCAACCTATTAATCATTTTATTCTATTTTATTCTACTGTGCAGACTCTGCAAGAGGTATTTAAGCTAGAATGATTTAGTGACTTTTCTCAAATGGCTAAGATAGGAACTGGGGGAAACCAAAAGCAAAACAAAACAAACAAACAAACAAAAAATTCAGCAAGCTTAATAGGAAGAAAACAGAATACCCTTAACTGCTTTTGCATCAAGAGATACTGTTCTTTAGTTTCCTTGTAGTGTAAGTAAAAGGAAAATGAGACAAGATAGAATACTTGACTAACTCATACTGAAAGAAAACATTGTGTTTTAATCACTTTTTGACAAAAGCAGTATATGGTTTCCTGCATTATTTCAGAATTTACAAAGAAACAAACTTAAAAAAAATAACATAAAGGAAATTTTTAGAGCTACTATTCAATTCAGATAGTCAAGAATTCTATTTAACTTCACCCAATCAGATATTTTCAGAGTTAAGACCAGAACCCAGGATTCAACTGGCCAGTGTTCTAGCACTATGCTGGCTTTCCTTTTACCAGGGTATTCGGCTGATGTGTCTCTACTTTCTACGAATTAGGAGCAGTTCTGAAGCTGTGAACTACCTGGTGTATGTCCTGTATGAAAATCCCAAATTGTAAAAACATTAACTGTATTTGATTGCCTAAGCCTACTACTAGTAATTATGGCATAGTAAAGATCTTCAACAGCTGGTTTGCAGAAAAGCTCTAGAATCCCCAAACAAGGGAACACTTCCCTCATCCATCCTTGCTGCTTTTCCTAAACCAGAATGAGAAGCCTCTGCATTTCTTCTTCTTTCCTCCCTCTGATATAAGACAAATGAGTGCTCTAGATACAGTCTCAAGATTCTCTTTACTACTTTGCTGGACTCTAGTTCAACTCCAGTGGCATACCAGAAGAAGAGTCATAGTTATCTCCTCCCTGCACTGTAGATAAAATATATTTAAAAACAATGTTCATAACCTTTCAAGCAAAGAAAGATTGTAACTATATCATCTAAAGTGCATAATCACCTCTCCCCAAGTGCAAAATTTCTGCTTCTTGAGATAAGTTGAAAAATGCAATAATTTATGGGTATGGATATTCATTACAATTTAACAAATATATTAATGTGTGATAATATTCATGTTCTATATGAAATATGTATTTGGATTGTTCTAATTCATGTTGTAGCATGAACAAATATATACATACTAATAATACATGCAAAAAATACATATATAGTTGATTCTCATTATTCCAGATAATCTCGCTTGAGTAGTAATCTTAAACCCTAAAAACAGCTCATTCTGGTAGGTTCAATTTTTCTTTAAAAGAGAAAATGAAGTTCAAAGGGGTTAGTGGCTTGCCTGAGGGTATCTACGAATAGGTGCCAGAGGTAGGGTTCAAACCCTGTCCAGCCATTCCTAGAGTCAGAGCTCCTTGTACTACATTGCAATGGTCACTACTCTCTCCATCTTCTGGTCATCTTTGTTTGAGAGCAGAGGCAGAAATCTCTGTTCCACCTCAGCTGGGAACTTGGGCCTTGGCTGATTCAGTCACTGCTTTGCACAAGCCCACAAATGACTGAATGGACCACCAGTATTGGTTTGGGGGCTACAAATAAATTTTAGCAAGTAGACAAATTCACAAATGAATAATAAGGACCAAATGAATATGGTCAGTAAGCCCAAGTCAGTAAACCTTAGTCAATAAAATATGCTTTTCAAGATATAAGCACATACAAATGTCAATATTTATCATAAATATGGAATTATGGATAAATACATTAACCACCTATCTTTCATTAACTAAAATGGAAATACACTAGTGGTAAAATAATGTTTTAATAGAACAACTAATTTTTTGTTCTTTGCTCTAGGGGTTAACTTAAATATTAAAGGCATTCAGATTTTTTAAAATGTGTTTTTAAAAATCTAAATAAAAACTGATATTGAACTATCATTTTGGAGTACTCACAATGAATCACATAGTGTGGATAATCAGAAGTCATTAACTTCATGTTATACAAAAGGATCTCAAAAAGTAAAAGAAGAAAGCTATTGTAATTATTTTAACAGAATATTTTTACTTTCAAAAATATAGATTTCTTGGTACATTCCTGACACATTGTTCGAATGGTTTATTTTATGTTTATGTGACACAATGAGTGTGTCTGTGTGTGTATATGTGTGTCTTCCACTACCAAGGAAAGGCAGAATTTTAAAAAAGAAAAATGAATAAGAAAAAAAGCAAAAATTCCACAAGTAGCATTTCTACAATGCATTTAATTTTTATTCTAATGTTCCAAGCAATATATGGAAATGACTGCTTTTTGCAAAAGCAATTTCCTTTCTGGCCTGATGAAAGTAAAAATTCCTATATGTTCAAATTCATTTCAAACTTCAAAGGACAGAACAGCCTTGGCGTTGGCGTGGTTCTTGCAAGCAGTTGGGTAAATTGACTACATAATGAGTCCTTGGCTGTCCCTAACCAAAACTTTGTTGGACAGGTTCATTTACAATCCTCAAACAGAATGACCTTCCATCTGGCTTAATGGCCCCTGGATTGTTGCAAATGCGACCTGACATTTCCTTATGGGTGAGTTATTAAATTATATCACAGAACACAATAACATAATTTGGTTTCAGAGCCTAAGTGAAAGTGATAGTCCAGCAGATTAAGATGTAAAATTCCTTTGCAAAATTAAGTTATTTATAATCTGATGCATACCCCCTTGTTTTATCTGCCATATAATATAATTACTTTCCACAGTACAGTAGCTGCAGATACTGGCAATGCTGACAGAACAGAAACAGCATTTGAAGGGGGGAAGGACTTTAAGAGGCAGGTAACTGACTTTTATGGCTAGCTTTCTAAAGTGAAACCACTTGCAATTTCTGCTTTTTTTCCTCCCCTAATGGAATTGATCCATTAAGCAGCGCTTCTCTCTTCCACCTAATAGTATTAGACATACTTAACTCTATGAGCTACAATTCCTTAATTCATCCTGAAATATCTGCTTTGAGATGACTAATACCAATATATTCTGAATTTGGGGGTTTCACCTATTTAGCTATTTCCAGCCATTATGATTGAGTGAAAAGTAAACCAATGTCTCATTTGTTACTCTACCAGACACTTGAATTATTACCACTAATTCTCTAACAGTCAGGATACATTTCAAAGACCAATAAAGCTGAAAGAACAACATATTTCTACAATTACTAATAGATAATGTAAAGTTTCAATTTTCCCTTAGTTTTTTGTGTTTTTGTTGTTGTTTTATTTTACTTTGCCATTAGAAAAACAAAGATTCAAAGGTAGACTTTGTCTGTTTGGACAACTAGAATTTCCATTCTAATAAACAGATTCTTACGTTATAATTTAGTGAAGGACTCTATTCTACACTCTGGTTTGTATCGTTCTTAGAATTCCCTAATTTTTCAAAGTATTTTTCCTTTTTTTTCCAAAATGTTATTTATTTATTTAGAGAGAAAAGAAAGAGAGAAAGAACACAAACAGGGAGAGCGGCAGAGGGAGAGAGAGAAATAGGCTCCTTGCTGAGCAAAGAGTATGATATGGGGCTCTATTTCAGGACATGAGAATCATGACCTAAGCCGAAGGCAGATGCTTATCCTGCCTAACCAACTGAGCCACTCAGGTGGTCCCAAAGTATTTTTCTTTATTTTGCTCACTAATTTGTCCTGTTTATTTTCCCTTAGCCCAGCTTTAGTTGAACGTTCATTGAGCAATTTCTTTTGAGGACCTAGTATTCAGATGCTGTGCTAGGTTTTATAAAAGCAAAGATATCAATGAAAATAATGGTAATGTTGGCTAACATATGATAAAATTCAGATATGCAAGGACAGAAGTCTATTTTAATCACATATATATCCCAAGTGCCAAAAATACATCTAAAACAGTAGGAGCACAGACATCTTTGGAATAGAGCTTACTACATGCTTTCATGTATGTATTCTCATTTAAGCCTTTAAATGTATCTACCCTGCCAGGTAGATACTAGTATTTCTCCTTCCCTATTTCAGAAGAGGAACATGTTTAATTCTTTCCCAGGGTCATGGAACTAACAATGGCCAACCAGTTCTCGAAGCTAGAGAGATTGGTTTCATGTTCTTTGAGTGGTTGTCCTATGTCTGTCTCTGCCCTCAGGAAGCTCACTCACATGTGTGAACTTATCTACAATAAAGATATCTCAAATTAAGCTTAATTGGGGATCTTTGCACATTTATAAGGGCATTTAAAATACAAATAATACAAAATACACTAATAATACACTGCTCTAATCATCCAGGTTCATGATATGAATTATATTATATATATAATATATATATTGCATGGAATTTATATATATATATTATATATATATATATATATAATATATATATATTGCATGGAATTTCAGCTCCTTAATAAAACCAATATGTGTCAATGAGGACTGACAACTTCATTTAAGGAATATAATTCTCATGTCATTGGTTTAATCAACAGTTAATTTTCTCACATTCTATCTTCTAAACTACATCATGTATACTTGTAAATCCAGTATTAAGACTAACTCCTACATTAAACCTTCCCTCATTTAGCAGTATTTGCCAGTTCATGCGTCTCTTAGTCTAACTGGTCTATGGCTATGTATATGTATAATATTTATATATATAAATACTATATATAATAATATATATTATAATATATTAATATGTATAAATACTATATATATTATATACATATAATATTATTCCAGAAAGAAAACATTAAACTCATGTGAAGTCATATCCCCATGATTTCAAATGAATTTTTTTTTCTCTTCTAAGTTGTTGAATAACACCATTTCTACTGATTATCTGTCCTTGTATTTTTTACATATGTGTTATTTTCTTTTGGGAAGGATGGGGATTTGAACTCAATGACTAAACCTTCAAGAAGTTATCACATAGTGCTGAATATAATACAGAAACCAAGTTTTCTCTATACTGTTACCATTTCCACGTGGTTCATTCCTGAGACTTAGTGGAACCCATGGACTGCTCAGTAAGTGCCATAGTCATTTCCACATCTTGGCATTTAAAGCTTGCAAGGCATTTTCCATACTAAAACTAAGATTGTGTTTGTAATTCTTTAGGGATAATACAAGGAAGTTGCTAAAATCAATGTTTTAAAGTTGAAGAAACCACCCTCAGAAAGTTTTAAGAAATGACCAGGAAAGTCATTTAGAGGAATCAAGGATTTACACTTTGCCTCTTTACAATGAATGATTAAGCCAAGACTATAAAGTATTGTCCTTTTGTGACACAGTTACTGTGGGCTAAATCCTCTACGACTTCCCTATCCTACCATACATCCCCGGATTATCATGTATGCTCCAGTCAAATGAGAGTAGCCAGTTCAAAGCTTCTTGTCCTGCCCTAGGGACTCTGTTCATTTGTCTTTCTTCTGTCACTGTTCTACTCCTTCCTCCTTCTTGTACCTCTACAGACTGAAGTCCTATGAGCCCTTAAAGGCCAAGTTCAAATATTAACTATTATTTGATATTCTATTTACCAGCTATATGTGAGTTCTCCATGTGCTGCACACCTATAACCAAAATTTGTCCCTAACCATACCCTGTCTTATGTTGTAGTCTTCCCTTTTTTCAACTTTGTTTACCTCCTAAGTTCTAAGTCCTCAAGGGCAGGAGAAATATTTCTATTCTTCCTCACTTATGACACACTCACTCTCACATAAATGCACGCACAGTGGTGTGCTAGTCAGCTGGCTCTGCAAAAAGGAAGAAACACAGTGATCTGTTGTGTTTGCCTATGTTAGTGATGAATTTCAAGCTACTAACAGTTTAACATCAAGCTTGCAAAGTTTCTCAATGTTTTAAAAATTGACTCTTGCTAGTTTTAGGAGTTGGCACATATATCCACATTCACATATGCTAGCATAGTTCCATGTACACAATCAACAATTGATGGTAAGCAATGAAGAGGGCCAGTAAGAAGTGCAGTATGGAAAGGTAGAAAGGCAGGAACCTAAGTAGGAAAATCTCTATTAGTACTATAGAGATTTCCTATAGTACTGATAAGGTAGGACAGCATAATATTGGTCTTCTGGCAGATTTTTCTTAAAGCTTTTCCTTGTCCCCCCCCCTTACTGCCCCCCCCAACACAATTATTTGCCAGCTGTTTCCCTCTTTCCTTGGCCCCTCTCATTCTCTAAAAATTATCACAGCAGGAGGAAAAAACTCATGGGAGTAGAATTTGATAAATACAGCATTAGCATCCTCCACGATTCACAATGGCCCCTTCAACTGTCCTTTATGCTGTGCTTCTCTCAGTCCGGACCTGGAAGCAGTCGCTAGTTGAAACATTTTACCTTTCCAGGAGGGTACCCATTTTGTCACTTTCCACTGGCCGTTACCCTGCCCTTGATGTATTTGCAGTTAATGGTCCTTCAGAGAATTCTTGAAATGGAATTACTAAAATCTTCATTTGGCTTTTGCTCAGGTTCTTGCCATTGGGCAGATAGAAGTTCAGGAACATGATATTCAATTCCATCTGGACCAGCCTGCTAGCTAGAAGGCAGCTGTAACATTTGTTTAGTTATTCAGTTGCTTTATAAAATTGCATCCCTGATGAAAATGCCCTAGGGAATAAACCAAAGAATTAGCACATTAATTATAAATAAAGCATTATAGAACAACAGCAATTAACAGCTCAAACTAGTTTTTTAGTGCTATCATTCATGGGCCACTAATAAAAAAAATAACAAGAATGAGAAAAGACAACATAAGCACTAAGTTGGGTGTCCTTCTATCTGTCTATCTCCCTCCCTATGTACCTATCTCCCTAAGATCTATAGTCATATTACCTTGGGAATTTTTAATCTGATTCTACCTACTGTAAACTACCTCTGAAATACTATACAATTAATTTAAATTCTCCAATTTTTGTATCCTCACCTGTAAAGTTGATGTGTGCTGTACCAGTGATAGTGCTGCTAATTTCTTTATATCACTTCCAATATTTGTTTCAGTTGACATTTTCTCTAACTTGTAATAAAAAAGGCATACTATGAAAATCACGTACAATTATCTATTTCTTTTGAGATAGAAATAGCCTAAACCTACAGCATAAGACATAGAGGCTAGGTAAACAGGTGAATTTTATGATAGTGAAACTTTCAAAATGAAGTAAAGATTGTGTTCATAGAAAAGAGTACAGAAGAGAATTATAGAATCTCTCTGTGATTCTTAGATATTATTATCTATTTTCTATGCATTTGTTTTTTGGTTCCCTTATAGACCATCATTCCAAATATCAACTTCTTCTGCTCTTCTTCCAAAGCTTTCTACAAAGATATTTCCAACAAGACTACATAATATCAGCTTCTCAGAGTAACCTACTCTGACTGGCCTCCTAGAGTTGGCATTGGGATTTATGTTACCTTTTAATACTTCACCACAGTGTGTGAATAAGTTTTTTTCTTGTTTCACTTTTCAAATTATTTTTGGTAGTTCTGGCACACTAGAATATTAAGCTCTGCATAGGCAACTTAAATGTGTAATGATTGCTTTATATCCCTAGAACCAAACATCATCTATGGTAAGGAAACTGCTGGTTGACTGGAAGAAAACCAGAACCTAATAAATGACAATTTCATTTTAGAAACAAGAAAGCCATTTGTTCTAATAGAAGCAAAGAGTAGATCATTTTGCATATAGGTCATACTGCTGTACCCCAAATAAATTAATATACCAGATAAGAAGGATCCTAACTATATTGTGTCTCTCAAAATTTTAAATATTCAAGTAAATATAATTTTTAATTATTTTCTCAATTTCACTCTTATGATCATGGTGCTTTATTTAGGTTCCACAATTAATATTTCCTTGAGAATAATATAAGGACATTTTTTATAGCCCTAATGTGATTTCCAACACCTACCTGTCTTCAAACCTCGAATAATAGTAAAAATAATTCCTTATTATTTGGTTATGTGCTAAATTTATGAAAAGTTAATTATATATTTTAAATCAACCTATATTTCACTTAAATTCAGCTCTTTCTTGAGACTAAATGGCCTCCCTGCTTTGAGGGTGGGGTAAAATTTAAAAAAAAAAAGAAAAAACCTTCCACTTTCACATTTTTAAGTGGAAAAGATATCTCAGTCACTTGTAACACATCTTAATTGCTTCATTATATTTTTATAGGGCACCTGAATTGCTTGGAAGCAGCTTAATTAAAATGGTGCTTGTTTTATAGTTAACGGAAATGCAAAAAGCACATATCCTGCAGCACAATCAATCAAAAATTGCAGCACAATTTTCTTTTCTTTTGCTGCAATCTCAAAGACAGTATAGACTGAGCAGATTAATAAGGCGCTGAAACATTTGAGCACTGTCAGAATTTAGATGCATGCATCTTCTTGGACCTCAGCTTTTTGTAAGCATTAACATGATCTTTCCTTGAATCTACTATATCACTTAATGAATTGCTAGCTGTAATACATTTTGTGGTCTGACTATACGTTACCAATTCTGTACATTATGAGAAAAAGGGAATTTTCAACAAAGTAGCAGTTATCATTAAGCACAGTTTCACACTGCATATGTAGTTAGTTTCACTAAAACATTCTATGGAAATTAACAGGAACTAAAGACATAGTTTTGAGTCCTAATTCAGTGGCAGGCATGTTATGTGGTCTTTCTTAAATCACTTAATTTGTCTGTGCTTATTTCCTGTTTCTAAATAAAATGGACTTCCTTCCTGGAAAAACATGATAAAATAAACTTTGTGTATGTTTGTGACTTAGGACCTTTATGGGTAGAGTAGAAGTATAGACTTTGAGAGCTTTTGTATGAGGAAATGTGCTTGTAGTACCTGAGGGTAGCACCTGGGTGGCAATTCCTACAACTTTCTGAAATGACTGAGTGGCTCACCCTAGGACTCTTGCAACAGTGTTGGTCTGACCTGCTACTGACATTTTTCTTCATTACAATCACAGTCACATTAGAATTTCCAAGCTCTTAAAGGTTTATGCCAGAACCTGCTCCAATTCTCCTCTGTGAGTGGAAAATTTGGAGATTTTTTAGAAGCCCTGACCTTGCTTTGATACTTATGCAAACCTGTAATAAAGCACTTAGTCATTCGTCATTCATTCAGTAACTATTAAACTGAATGTTTACTATGTTTCTGGCACAGTTGAGGTCAGATTTTATTGTTTTTTGACATCAGTGCCCACTTATCAAATATAAATATGATATAAGATATGTACAATGTGATCCACAGAGCAGGAAAGATATTTTAAATGTTAAAATATGTATATTTTGGAGGGAAAGTTCATAAACAAAATTTCTGGCCAATACAGTATTAATTTAAATTTTCTGCTATAAATAAAGTAATCCAGTTCTGATTTATTAAAAATGCCAGTGCACAAGGAGACACATAGAGTTATATAAATGTCAGAGCCAAAAAGTAAACAACTCTGCTTTCCTGGAACTAATATTGAATTTTAAAATACAGTAGTTAAAACGGAGAGTATTCAATCCCTCTCCTAAACACATACACGTACATGCACAAACATACATATATTTTGGAAATAATTTAATTAGAGAAGAAAGAACAGAAGTAGAATACTCTAAACTTGTGATTCAAAAACACTTGTTCCTTTGACTAGAGTAATCTACCATAATGGAAAAATATTCCTCTAGTTGAATAAATAACATCTCTGGTATAGTGAGTTGAATGGTTGCCGACAAAAATATATATCTATATCTCAGGAACCTGTGAATGTGACCTTATTTCAAAAAAATCTTTGCAGATGTAATCAAGTTAAGGATCTCTAGATGAGATGATCCTGCATTATATGGGTAAGCTCTAAATCTAATGGCAGAAGAAACTCACAGGGAGAAAAAGAAGAACATATGAAGAAAGAGAATAGGAGATGGGAGATGAGCAGTCAGTCACAAGCCAGTAATGAATAGCTGGGGCCACCAGAAGCTGGAAAACGCAAAGAATTCTCCTCTCAAGCTTTCAGAGGGAGTGTGACTTTGCTGATACCTTGATATTAGACTTCTGACTTTCAGAACTGTATATGGGAACAAGTTTCTATTGTTTTTTAAGCTACCAAGTATGTGCCAACTTGTTATGGCAGTCCTGGGAAGCTAATACACCTGACAAACACTTTATCTTTTTATCTGATCCAGTACTCAATGAAATGAATAGTATGAACTGGTAACGTTGTAACTTGATCGATACTACCTAATTTGTCTAGAGATGTTTAGGAGCATGCCAAGAAATCTCAACTTCATACAGAATGGGATCAGTTTTCCAGTTTATTTTCCTTTTAAGCTTCCTCATTTCATAAAATACATCTCTCAGTGTTATCTAACTAAACCTAGCATTGTTTTTCTATAAAGTTCTTGCCTTTACTATCCATCCTAGAAATACCACAGTGGTCCAGGGGAGTATTATTCAATTTCATTTTCTTCTAATTCTTTTGGTTTCTGCTTAAGCTCTCAAGCCTATTCCCTATACCACCATTTCTGTAGTACTTGTCCAAAAGGGATTTTTATTACTGTTCTACTCTTGTTCGCTTACATTTGTCCTTTGAATTTGTTAACTTCATTCAGTGAACAAGTTGCCATATCATTCTATCTTTCTTATCTGTTATTGCAAGTTATTTTTCTTATTTTAAATTTCATTGAGAGTATAAAGCATAACGTCTAAAATTCAATTTTTACTCAAATGTAAATTCTTCGCATTTGGCTCTTGCATTATGATCTCCTCCTTATTGCAGAATCATTTATTAATTCTCACGTTAATGTTTTGTTCTATTAACTGTCACTGAATAAGAGGAAAAAGCTATTTGACTCTAAATAGCTTGACTGGATTTTTCATACATCTCCTTATTTTATTTGCAAAAGCAATAGTCAACTTCCTAAATATATTATACAGCCATTCAATTATCTCAATAACTCTATAAACTGGGTAAGGAAAATTATTCTCCTTTTTTTGTTAGATGAAGAAACTGAGGTACAGAGGCTTCAGAGTTTATCAGAAGTCCCACACATTGAGACCACATCAAAGGTTGGATTTGACCTTAGGCAGTTTGTTAATCACATGCTATGTACTTCAGTGTTTCTTTAACATATTGTCATTTCATCTGAAGACCTGGTAATGAAGAGGTACGTTACCAATTCTGTTCTTTGGAAGTCTGATGTACAGAGAAACAAAATAGCAAGCATCCCTGCAGAAAAACCTGCCCCTTCATGTTCCAGAATTCCCCACAATGAAGCCCTATCTGGAAACCATCTTTAAGATACGAAACTCATCTCACATTACCTTTATCTAGGTACTACAGTCATGCAACTGCTCCCTTTGTCTTAATCTTTTCACTGCAGAAACAGGCCTAATTTGCTTTTCATAACCAAAATGTTTATTGAAGCAATTTTCTAAAAAAGGACATTGTTTTTCCTCTTTCAACCCCAGCTGTCATATGATTCTTTCTTACTCAGCAATCAAAGAACCCAATTCCAACCACAGCCATCAAACATGTGAGAAATGACTGCACCAGCTTTTACATTTGTCTTTTCCTTCTTCTATATATAGCTGTTTTTATATTCCAATATTCATTTCTATTGGAGTCTGCAGCAGGAGTAGTGAGATGTGTATGTTTAAATTGTCATCATATCTAGAATTTTCAACAGTCTGTCTTTTTGAACTACCATTTTACTAGCACTGGCAGCTTTTCTTTGAAATCTGACACTGCAAGATATACATAGCTTTGAAGTTCATGAACAAAACTTTATTGATCACTTAGTTCCTCATTCTCCCCAGCTAAGGGATCATTTAGCTCTTTCATATCTGTCTATAGATGGATGAATATTTGCATAACTATTTATGTATCTATTTCTCAATCTTTACAGAAGATTCATAAGGAATTTCTGTGTCTTATTGATAGCCATATTTTCTCTAACCTGCATTGTTTGATGAATGAATAGATGGATGGAAGAATGAATATTGCTTGAAGACATCCTGCCATTTTGACCTCATTTGTTCGAGAAGTTTTATACTTAAAATACTTTTCCCTTCAATAACTTCCCTTAATAACTGCCCATCTTTCAAGGTTAGTATAAAGATTTTCTTCTATATTTGTAATTACCTAACTTGACTGAGCATAAGAGTTACAATGATTCCTTATAGGGGAAAAATTCTCAAGTCCTCCTGAAGGTACCAAATTAGAACATCCAAGAAAAGGTGGGTATTCTGTTTTGTTTATAAGTGTACTAGATGAGACATGATCAAGCACATTTGAGAAAAGTTGAATTGCATGAAATCTATAAATGCCAGTGAAAAACATTCTTCTCCAATAGTTTTGTACCTTTTTAGAATACTTCTAGCATTCTGCTTTAAAATCCATTTTTAGGGGTGCCTGGGTGGCTCCATTGGTTAAGCCTCTAACACTTGATTTAATCTCAGATCATAATCTTGCAGTCCTCATATTAAGCCCTGAGTTGGGCTCCTTGCCTCAGTGCAGAGTTGGCTTGGGATTCTCTCTCCTTCTCCCTGTGCCTCTCCCCCTGCTCTCTCTCTCTCTCAAAATAAATGAATAAATTAAATCTAAATAAATAAAGCAAGCAAGCAAGCACTTTTAGGGAGTGCTTGGGTGGCTTGATTAGTTAAGCATCTGACTCCTGATTTCTGCTTAGGTGATGATCTCATGGTTGTGAGATTAAGCCCATGTCAGGTTCCACACCCAGCAGGGAGTCTGCCTGAGATTTTGTCTCTCCCTTTCCCTCTCCCCATTATGCTTTCTCTGTCTCAAATAAATAAATCTTTTTTTTAAAGATTTTATTTTTTTATTTTGAGAGACAGAGTAAGAGAGAGATCACAAACTGGAGGTGGGGGAGCAATGCAGAGCGGTAATGGGAGGTGGGGAGCAAACTTCCCTTTGACCACGTTGCCTGATGATGGTCTTGATCCCAGGACTCGGGGAAGTTTAACTGACTGAGTTACCCAGGTGCCCTCAAATAATTCATCTTAAAAAAAGAATAAAGTGCACTTTTATGTGCATCTACTATGAAATTGTACTTTCTTAAGAGTTAGAAACGTATTTGGTTGGGGATCCCTGGGTGGTTCAGCAGTTTAGTGCCTGCCTTTGGCCCAGGGCATAATCCTGGAGTCCTGGGATCGAGTCCCATATCAGGCTCCCTGCATGGAGCCTGCTTCTCTCTCTCCCTGTGTCTCTATCTCTGTGTGTGTCTCTCATGAATAAAAAAATAAAATCTTAAAAAAGAAATAAAAGAACCGTGTATGGGTCAGGTTTTGGATTCAAAATAATAGACCACAGTGTCTTAAAAATTATTTGTTGAGTGGCATTATTGCAATATGCTCTACACAGTCATCTCTCTACACTCAAAGAAATGCAAAAGCTTAAAGACAAGTTTTAATTAAGTGTAGGATAACTTCATTTATCTATCATTTCTTTTTTAAATATTCTTTTTTTAAGATTTTATTTATTTATTCATGAGAATACACAGAGAGGAGAGAGAGGCAGAGACACAGGCAGAGGGAGAAGCAGGCTCCATGCCAGGAGGGGGACATGGGACTCAATTGGGGGTCTCCAGGATCACACCCTGGGCTGCAGGTGGCGCTAAATCACTGAGCCACCGGGGCTGCCCAATACTCATCATTTCTAATACATAAAACATAGTAACATAATACTATAAATTAAATCCTAATGATAATTTGTTGCAAAAATTAAGGAACTTAGTATATTTCATAATGGTTTCTAATGTTAAATCATTATTTACAATTTTTCTCTTGATTTCCCTTACTAGTCAAGAGACAATTATAAATTTACCTCTTATAATACATTAATTAAACAACTGATATGGATGTTGCCTGAGAATGGATTTCAAAAAGGAACCTCAAATGAAGAAAATAATCACAGAGATTGAAGTGCAAGTATAAGTTGAGAAAAACATGGATCTTCTAAGGAACTGAAGTTGACACCTAGCAAATGAAACATACTGTTGACTAAACGCAAAACATAACACATCAGTCAGGATGGCTAGACAAGCAGAACCACAAGAGCACACTGAAAATGCGAAGGAATGAGATCTTCAAACAAGAACTCTTCTCAACAGGTTTACTGACAATTAAGAGGAGTCTTTTGACAATACAGAAAACAAAGAGAGCCCTGTGACAGTTATTTTCACACCAACATGCATGTATGGACTCCTATAATAATGAGTTCAGACCACGTTATTAAAATGACAAGAGTGACATATCAATGAGGGTTTTTTAAATGTATCTTTTAAAAAAATTTTTATTTCATTTTTTACTGAGGTTTTATATTTTAAAGATTTATTATTATTATTGTTATTATTACCATAGGTTTTGAATTTCATTTATGTTTCTTTTTCTTTATGTAAATTTCAAGCATACAACAAACCAGTGTAGCATGATTATTAAAGCCCCAAATTATGGGGACCTGCAGCAAGTAGCCTACTCTGTCTACCCCTCAATTTCTCCTCTGTAGAAGGATGATGTTAATGCCTAGCTCACAGTTAAGTGGATTAAAGTGCTCAGTTTCACAGAGGACTTCATAAGTGGTACCCAATCATAGTAGCAACTGCAAGCAATTAAAGAATAATGTGTCAGAATGACTTGAGTACACATAAAATAAAAGTCTTACCTATATAGTTTAAATAATAAGGGATATTTGTTCTCACTGGGCAACTTAATGGTTCCCCAAAAATGTCTTTGTTCTAATCCTAAAAATTTGTAAATATGCTATTTACATGGCCAAAGGGAATTCAGATTGTAGATTAAATTAAGGTTGCTGGTCAGCTGATTTTGAGATTACGAGAGTATTCTAGATTATCTGGGTGGGCCCAATTTTATCACAGGGATTATTTAAGTGAAATAAGAAAGCTGGAGAGTCAGGGTTAAAGAGCAGTGAAAATGGATGTGGAAGTTGGAATGGTGTGATTGCTGTCTTTAAAGGTGAAAGGACACCACAAGCCAGAATATTGTCTCTGGAAACTGGAAAAGGTAAGGAAATGGATTAATCCCCCTGGAATCTTCAGCAAGTAAGGCAGCCTTGACAACACCTTGAATTTAGCCCACTGAGACCCGTTTTGGATTCTGACCTTCAGAACTGTAAAATACCAAATGTTTGTCCTGTTAAACCACTACGTTTGGGGTAATTTGTTACAATAGCCCTAGGAAAAAAATGTATCACTCAATAGTGCCCATGACATGAGTCTCCAAGATTACTTCAACCAGCAGTTGGGCAACATTAAGAATCTACATTTCTTCCATCCTTTGCTTTGTCATCATCACTGTAAGGCCTGCACCATTGACAGACAAAATGGCTTTACCAGCTTCCAACTATCTGACAGCTTTCAGACCTACATGGTGAAATCTAAGGGCAGATAGATTATGTGTCTTCCCTGTATTTTTGTTTAAAGCATGCCAGTTTATTTTTGGTATCTTTGTCATGAAGGTTTTTATTCGAATTTTATTAAATATATCAATCTTTCCCTTTGTAATTTCCATTCTATTTTGGCCTGGTTTGCAATTTTCTACATTGAGATCATTCCTCTAAGAAACTGTTGCTGTTGTTGTTGATTATCCCTTTGGTCATATTTTTAAATACTTCGATTTAATTCTGTATGGTGTAAGGAACAGATCTAATATTTTGATAGGTACCTAATTTCTTAATGCTACTAATTACAGGGCAATCCCTTTTCTCAATGACCTGTAGTGTACCACCTCTGACTTATTTAAGTCTGTTTGAGATGTAGATATTTTTGTGTGTGTTCTTAAATCTGCTGCCTGTTCAAATGGTTTATTCCTGCATATTATACATGATTTTCATTGCTATGACTTTGTAAATATTCTTTGTTTATGGTAGGGCAATTCTTTCTCTGTCTTCTTTTTAAGAAGTTTCAGCACAATTCATTCCAAGTGCATTTTAGGATTAATGTGTCAAGTTCTATAAAATATTCTCTTGCACCTTTGTGTAGAGTGGTATTGTGCTTGCAGAGCAACTTAGAAATATTTGTTATCTTTATGATTTTTAAAATGTTTAAACATTATTTTTCTACTTGTTAAGGTTAAATTCTATTTTATATCATTACAAAAAAGTTGATAGTTATTTCCATATTTTGCCATTTATTTTGACAAATTTATTTCTAACTACCTTATGGTTCTTGTATACCTTTAAAATTTTTGAATCAGTTTTAATTTTCTTTCCAGTTTGGGTTGGTTATTGCAAGAATATAGGAACGCTACTTGTATTTGTATCTAGTAAACTTGATTTCTGTTATAAATACTAAAAAATACTTCTTAAATTTTATATGTCAAGAATGACAGGTTTTCATTTATCTTCTATCTATTTGATCCCTATACCTCTTACTATTATCTGATGCAGGAAACGATGTTAGGGTTTGAAGCTGACAGCCAAGAAAGAATTCTTGAGATGTCTTTGGTGCAAAAAGGTGGTTTTATTAAAGCACGGGGACAGGACTCTGGGCAGAAGGAGCTGCACTGGGGTCATAAGGAGTGGCTCACTATATACTTTCAAGTTGGGAGGGGGTTAGGGATAACATAAGTCTTTAAGGAGTTTTGGAAGCAAGGTTTCCAGGACCTTGAGGGGACTAGCTGTTGTTGGGAAAAATAATTTATTACCATCCAATGAAACCTTAGTCACGAGACCCTCCAGATATATATCGGTGGGCCATGTACTTACGGGATAATTGCCAACACATATCTTGTGAAGGGCGGGTGGTGGTTTAGGGATAAAGGAAATTTCTAAAGGAATTTTTATGTTAAAGTAGACTTACAGGATCCTGGGGGTTGGGCTAAGATTGCCCTTAGCAAAATGAGGCAGTTTAGTCCCTAGAGGAAGGTTACTCTGTTTGTTTCAGGGACTTGTCAATAGGCTGTAGGGAGTAAGGAAATTTAATACTTTTTCATCTGCTTTTGTTTCCACATCACTGTCTATCCGTGATTTAGATTATAATTTCAGTGGATATTATTAGGGGTAACAAACAGTAGAAAACTTGTCTCTATATTGATTATAAGGGAAATTGTATAATTTCCCTATGAAGTATGCTGTTACCTCATTTTGGTTAACAAACATTATCAGTTTAAGGAGGTTTCTATTTCCAGAGTTTTTATTCTTTTGTTTGTGATTTATAAACACTCAATCAAAATAAATTGTTTTCTACTGTATTATATAATTTTGACTTATAAATTCATTTTGGATTAGCTTTATCTGTGAGAATCCCTTGATAAAGTTTTATATTTGTTTTTTTCCAGGTGACCAGCTAGACACCACTTTTATATTAATTTTCTATGTCAAAAGTTAATCTGAATGTTATCTTGAAACTAATGTGATGGCAGTTCTAAAGTTTGAGTTTCAAGGAAAACTTAAATTATTGTTCATTTTTCACCGAGCTCAAGCTGAGGTTTAGAAATTTCTGTATAGCCTTCATTTGCAGAAGGACAGATTTTATCTTGTCCTCTCTTTAATAGAACTGTAGCACTTTAAGAGTTGCAGGTTTGTTTATATACCTCAGTTCTAATTCCTTGACTTTTGTAGACCGAATGCTTTAACCACTGTCCCAGAATGGCTAAAGCTCAAAACTATAGTTATTAAGACTAATAAATATACCTAAGAAAATATAAACATATCATTTTCATACTTGCTTTATATTTTCTTTTCTCTCTGCAGGTTTCCCATCATTTTTTATTAACTGGGCATTTTAATTAATGCTTGTTGTATTTTTTTAAAAAAGCATATTCAGTGCTTTGAGGAGGCAGTCTTTCAAATTTATTTCAACATATTGTCATAAACAAAAGCAAATATCTATTATATGTAAGGGAGTTTAATAGGTTTACACTTATTTTGATAATTGACATTCAATCTCTTAGAATTTTTTTAGAAGTTTTGTGTATATACTATATATGGGTAAGTTTCTTACTATATTAAGTACTAATATTTATACTAATATTTATCCATATTTACACAAATATGTATATCTAGTCCTGGACTAGATATTTGAGAGTAAAGATGCCATTCTCAATCAAAGCTCTATATCTTAACTGATCATAAGAGTAGTGGTTATAAATGTATTTATTTAAATTTTGAGCAATACTATGTACCATATACACTCCTATGATTAATGAAAGTAAAGCACATTTATTCCTCCTGATAAAATAGATCATACATAACTTGATAAATCTACATATTCCTGAGTGGCTTTGCTGTTTTGTCCAGATAGATACTAGAACCAAGATATTCAGCTATCTTTCAAAGAGCTCATATAGAGCTATGTCTAGTTGATAGAATTTGAAATTTTAAGGAAAGAAAGCTTTGAGATATCAATTAAGCTTCTTTTATAACACCTTTGTGGTATCTTTTGTTTCTTTACTGTAAGTCTACCAATTACCTGGGGACAGGATGCAAGAAAACCATTTCTATGTATTAAAAAGGATTATCCTCTCCAATATCAAACAGTTTTTTGGGCTTGCTTCTGGAAGATAGATAGATACGAACATTTGCAAACCCTAGGAGTATAACTCAAAAGGAGTGGGATCATCCTCTCTTAGAAGGACTGTCCCAGTGGCTTTGTGGGAATCTGGAGCAGTACTAGAATCATCTTAGCAGTCAATAAGTGCACCTTTTAAGTCACATCTGTTTTTTAAGAGAGAAAAGGTGTGGCAGAAATTACAGTAACAGTAAAAAATGTGGTTTCCTCTTTTGAACTGTTAGTGTTAATGCCAGGATTTTTTCAACAATGTAGCATTTGGAAACAAGAATAACTTTGTAGTGCTTAAGTCTCTGGGATCCCAGAACAACTTCTGATAAAAAAATGGGACTAAGAAATTTTGAAGACCATTGCATGTTTAAACAATTGATTCAAATTTCAAAAAGAGATAAGACCTCATTTATATGAGAAGCTGTGAAGTAGTACATAGTGGTTAGAAATGTACAATCTTGTAGATGGAAAAGAAAAGAGTCCTCTTTTTCAGTGTATATCAGAAAAAGATGAATATGGCAGCAAAGAATGAAATAGGAACAATTACAGTCATAGACTTATACTTGAATAGCAGGTTTTGAATGGTTAAAATTTTCAGACTCTCATAATTTAACCTGTCAAGTGTTTTTATAAGTTGCTTTAAATGGGTACTTATGCATTCAGTTCAGAGATATGTCTTACTCAAGGCCACATGTTGGCTGACTTCTGCCAAATAATTATGTAAGCTCAATGATGGATAATAGAGAAAGCCACTTCGTAGTGGTCCAAAATTGAAAATGGGGTGCAATCATTTCTAATCCATCACAAAAAGACATTGGAAAATGTCTCCTGTTGTGCACCTGGGTGGCTTAGTCATTTAAGCATCAAACTCTTGATTTCAGCTCAGGTCATGATCTCAGGGCAGATCAGCTCCATGCTGGGCGTGGAGTCTGTTTAAGATTCTTTCTCTCTCTAAAAAAAAAAAAAAAAAAAAGATTCTTTCTCTCTCCTTCTGCCCCTCCCCAACCCAACACATGTGTGCACATGCTGTCTCTCTCTTTCTTTCTCAAATAAATAAATAAGAAAATAAATAAATAATTTTTTTAAAGAAAATGTCTCCTATAAAGTTGGGAAGAAAATAAAAGTATAGAGGAGAAATAAATATAACAACAATAATAAACTAGATAACTACTACCTTTAGGTTAAATGTTTGCCTTTTAAATACTTTATAGAATAAATAAAACCTAGCATTGGGTCATGTCTAGTAAACATTCTATGAACATTAGATTTATATATACTTAATATTATACTCAAATTTAGTATTCTTTGTCACATATTCTATCATTCAAAAATATATATAAATCAAATTATATCATTCAAATGTTTAATGTCCTAATTATATGTTTATGTCCTTAAACTCTAATTCTATAGAAGATTGATACTTCTATATTAAAATATTTTTTTCTTCCAAGTCTTTTTTAATTCCAGACACATTTTGCCAAATATATGTTGCCTCATTCCATACAACACTACTCCTGATTGCTATCATGACTTTGTAAATATAAACTGCCCCTCTACTTATTGTTAATTTTTTGGTATTGAATTTTATCTATAAAAAGTGTTATTCTTTCTGTTTCAGTTTTGCCTTTGATAATCTCTACTTTCAGCATCCCTATTCGTTTTGTTTTATATACAAAACTTGAGATTGGAGGTAGCTTCAACATCAAACTAATAAAATATCAATTTTAGGAACTTTCTAAAGCTGTGTGACAGATTATATCTGTAATGGTGTACTCATTTTCTTAAAAGCAGCCACAATCTTTTACAAACTTCAAGTCCATCAAACCTGGATTTTACTGTTTGCTACAACACATAGATGGATTTTTAAAACCCAATATGAAATTCTTTCTTTTGACATGGTATTAATACTGTTATCATAGTCAAGATGCTTGATCTTAATTCTGTCATATTCTTTTATACTTACAACATCTTTTTGATATGGCTTCATCCTTTTGTTTTTGAACCTTCACTACTTTTAGGTTTATCCCACTTTCAGATAAAGTTGTCTTCTTATTTTATCATATTGTAAGACTTCTTTATAGACTCTACATGTTAGATCTGTGTTACAACCATGTTTGCAAATATTTTCATCCAATCTGTGTCTTGACTTTTCATTTTCCTAATTTTGTCTTATGAAAAGTAAATATTTTAAATCTTGATGAAAAGAAATTTAACAAATTTTACTTTTATGATTCATGCTTTTGTGTCTTATTCAAGAAATCTTTGTCTAACCCAAGATCACAAATATTTTCTCTTACTTTTTTTCTAGAAGTCGTATAGTTTTAGCTCTTATATTTAGGTAAATAAATCGTTTTATGTCAGTTTTTATATATGTTATGAGACAAGGGTCAAGACTCATTTATTTTTGAAGTCTTTAGTAAGTAGAAAGATTTCATAATACAAGTGTCAAACTATTCAGAAGGATATTGCCTTAGTAGTAGGACTATAATGGTTCCACTAAAGCCTGTTCTAAATTTACTCTTAAAAATATGTTTTGAAACAAACCTCAAAAGGATCAAACTGATTCCAAGTAACTATTAGGAACACTGACTATTCTAAGGCCTCTGTAAGCTTTGAGAATTTTTTTGTCTTCCTGCCTTGTGGTGGTTCTTTCCCTGGCCCCGAATAGCTACCTGTCATGCATGCACAGATTAATATTCAGTGAAAGGCTTGAAGAGTACTCCTCTTCAGGTCTTAGAAATTGAAGATCACTTTACTCTGTGAAGGTATCATTTTTCTTGTATTCTTTTTCATAGATTCTAGCCTCCTCTTCTGTTGCCTAAAAAGTATCTCCAGGAAGTGAATTTGGGCAGTGGTAGGGCTCACTTTATTTGTATCCCTTTTCTGAGGGTTACACATCCTGCTCTGTTTGCTGTTTCAAATCTGAAAAGTGATATTTCTTATGTATCACCTGGTTTTTTATGTTTATACAGTGTTGATGGGAGCAGTGGGGGGAGTGGAGTAAAGCTGGTCCCTCTTGTTCCATAATGGCTGGAAACGGAATTTGTTTTGAGCTGTGTCCTAGGGTGACCATATTTAGGAGTAAAACTCTTTAATATGTTTATGCTATAAGTGAATCAGTGATTATATATCTCTCTCTTTAAGAAGCTTTATTTTTACTTACATCTCAGTCCATTTTAGAAAAACTGGAAAGTCTTGCCATTCTTTCTAGCTGTTTTCAAATGATTACTTTATTGAATTGGCTGACTCAACTTAAAAAGCCTGAGGTGCCTGATTATAAGAGGTAAACTCACAATTAAATTTTATTGAAAGTTTAACAATGTCACTATACCTGACATCTAAGCAATTGTTGAATGGGGGAAAATGATAATTAGAAAGTGAAAGTAATGAGAGAAGTCAGGAAAGAAGTTGGGACATCTTGATGGATAGCAGATAGGAGAATTTGGGGTTCAGGGACACCTGAATGGTTCAGTGGTTGAGTAGAGTCTGTCTTTGGCTCAGGTTGTGATCTCAGGGTCCTGGAATAGAGTCCCACATTGGGCTTCCTGCAGGGAGGCTGCTTCTCCATCTGCCTATGTCTCTGCCTCTCTCTCTCTCTTATGAATAAATAAATAAAATATTTTTAAAAAAGAGAATTTGGGGTTCAGCTTCAAAGCAATGAAATTTAAAAAGTGATTCCAAGTACTTATCATCCTACTGATTTCTCAATCCAGAATTACATTCTTTATAATAAACACATTTATTTATTTAAGATTTTATTTATTTATTCATGAGAGACACAGAAAGAGAGACAGAGACATAGGCAGAGGGAAAAGCAGACTCCCCGTAGGGAGCCAGATGTGGGACTCGATTCCAGGACCCTGGGATTATAACCAGAGGCAAAGGCAGGTGCTCAACGACTGGGCCTCCCAGGCACCCCTGTAATAAACACTTTTAGTGGACCATTTACAATAAATTTTTCTAAAATGAAACTGACCAAGTTTTAACATTGTCCATAGAATATTAGCCCTTATCTGACACAAATGAAATACTGAAACACAAAGAAGTTCATGCTATGAAAAAAGACTAGAATAATAAAGGAAACATTTCTAAAATGCCATGTCTTTTCTAACTTAAGTATTTAGAGCACAATAAATACTTAGAGAAACTTAGGAAGGTTGCAATAAACATCATATATACACAGAGGTATAAAATGAAACTATAATAAATAAAACCAATATTGATAAATACACACTAAATTGTCCATCAGTAATCATGAACACTGCATTTGCTCTGTAAGAAGGAGAATATTCACAAATAGCCCCTTTTCTCAAACCTTACTCAGAATTCATATGCATTTTGAATAAATCCCCTTGAAGGCTGACATTGAATTTTCTCCAAATATTCAAGTTTGTTTTATTTAAGATGAATAGAGTTATAATTTTCATGAGGACAGAACAGCTAATATGATTTCCTATTTATTTAGATATTTATTTCAGCTTGACTAATTATCAGAAGTTTACATGTTTCAAATATTCAAAGAAGTATAAATGAAGTTGACTACTAAGGAACAGGTTTCCAAAATGACAATGTATTTTCAAAATAATATTACCCATGGTTCATGCAAATATCTGATTAATTGTAGCCACAATACAAATCCCCCCAGACAGTAATTTTTTTTCTTCCTTCTCTCTCCCTCACTTCTAAGAGACATTACATATGTGTGCATGTGTGTGTGCAGGCACATGAGTGTGTGCTATATAACAATTATTAAGACTATGGACTTGATATAGATAAAAGGAATTTAGAATAAACAAAAATAATAACCAAAATGCATGTGTGTTAAGTACAGTGATTTTTTTGTTTGTAGACCCTAGAAAAAGACAAAACATAGACTGCTTCAGGGCTATGTCTCTCAAAATAAAAATAGGTTCCACTGAATCATTCAGATTTCCTATTCAATTCAGACAATCATCTGAATTTGTGAGACATGCAACCAGAGATATAGATGAATTCCATTTGTTGTAACTTTGTTTTATATATGTATAAAATTAATTGGGCCATAGCACTATCATCTTACTAACACATACATTCCATTTGTATATGCATTTATCTCGAGCCTCCTTCACATTGGAATTGAGATCATTTACAAAGATGCATGTGTATAACATCATAAAAAATCATATTGGAGATGAATAAATATACAGACAATAAAAATAATATAAACTCAGAAGAAAAGTAACATCTCAAACACATGTAACATGTTTCCTCATATATTTTGGAAATTGTCAGAATAAATAAACTAAGACAGGTCTGACTTAGTACAAATTTATTATTATAACTATTACTTTTACATAATTCATATAAATGTTTTTTGTTAAAAATATCCTCAGAGATTCACCAAATGCTATTTGTTACATGGCATAAAAAGCCTTTTGCATCACTGTGTCCACTCTCTCTCTCTTTTTTAAAAGATTTCTCTATTTGAGAGAGTGTGTGCAAGTTGGGGGAGAGGCAGAGAGAAAATTTCAGGTAGACTCCCTGTAGAGCATGGAGCCCAATGAGGGATTTAATGTGGGGCTTGATCTTATAACCCTGAGATCACGACCTGAGTCAAAATCAACAGTTGGATTCTTAACCAACTGAGACATCCAGGAGCCCCTGTCCACCCTCTTTTTAAGTAACATCTTCACTATTCTCCCATTTACAATATGGTCTGATTACCCAGAATGTCTTTCCATTTCCCTTCATGTCATGTTCTTGTACTCTATATCTCTATGTCTTTGAACAAGCTAGGTGGAGAACCAAACTGAATCTCTCTTTATTGGTGAAATACCATGCCTCCTTTAAGATCAAACTTAGTGTTTCTTCCCCTCTAAACACTTTTCCAGGATCACAGAACAGGTTATTCACCCTATTTTCTGTGGACCATCTGTATTTTAAGCCGATCTCCATGATAATATGATAATTCCTCTTAAAGCCCCCCAAATAATTTCTTATATATTTATTAGCAATAACATAGTGAGAGGATGGAGTCTCTATCTTGTTCAGTTTTTACTTTTCAACCATGAGCCCCTTACAAATGGATACTCTGTGAGTACCAGATGCACAATGAATTATGTTTTCCCTAAATTAGCTTAAAAATGGAGCTAACAGTAGAAGAAGTGTGTGAGAATCCAATTTTAAGAAGAGTCTAACAAAAAAAAAAAAAAAAAAGAGTCTAACAGCAGAAAGACCCATGTGAGGACTGAGTGCCAAAAGCCCTCAAAGGGAATTATGATTTTAAAACATAACCACACAAAAAAATATTTGATTAATCAATCTGAATTAATCTCATAATTGGTAGATTCATTTTAAAAATCTATACCAATATGGACAAATTTTGGAAATACTTAGTGTTATCAGCATAATCTTAATAAATTTCACCTAATGTGAGTTATATTTTTAAAGAAAGTTACCTCCCTTAGATTGCACACTGAAAGCATTTTTATTTTATTACATATGGCCTTTCTTAGTAATTGTGATGAGCTATCACAGTCCAATTTTCTTCCAATTGTACAGTACAAAGAATTTCTCCTAGGAGCTGCTTTGAAGATTAAAGCATAGAAATAATTTTATTAATGCAATTTTATTTTATATAACAGCACAATTCAGCAAGCCTAAATTCTTCATGAATATCAGTATTATCTGTATAGAATTTAATTTGCCAATGGAACAATGTGAAAATGTTCTGGTTACCTGTTTGCAAAATGAGTAGGTATCCTAACAGTAACTGCTTGCTGTGAATCATCAAATTCTCATCCTAAACTGAAAAACTAGTAGTACTGGGCTTAGGAGCATACTTCATTTGTATCCATTTTGTATTTCAGAAAGTGCTTACCCATAACCTTACTTAGACTTACTTACTGCAATTCTGTAACCTAGGAATTGTTTGCCAATGTATTTTACATAAGTGACAAAAAACATACTCAGAGACCTTAAAGTGGCTTTCCAGGATCATGAGACAGAATTGGGGCTAGAACTGAGGGTATGTGACTTCTGGCCCAGTAATGTTTCCCCTCTCAAATAACTCTTTATTTCAGCTTTGGCATGGTTCATAAGAAATGATGGTATCAGGTTCAGAACTATGGAATAAAAGAATGTACAAAAGACAGAAGGAGTTAAAAGAAAGTCAAAAGTCACTCAGAAAATATTCATTTTCATGCATTGATTCTTGCAAGAAATATTAAGCATCAATCATGGGCTTTTCATTCACAAAAATGAAAACTCACTTTTCACATGTACGAAGAATTTGACATTGAACATACATTTTATTTTAAATATTCTATTTTCAATAAAAATTATGAGATATGCAAAGAAGCAGGAAAGTATGGCTTATGTACAAGGAGAAAAGCAGTCCATAAAAACTGTCCCTGAGAGATCTTAGGCATTAGATTTACTAACAGATAAAGACCTTAATTCAACTATTATAAATATGTTCAAAGAACTGATGAAGATAATATTTAAAGAAATAAAGGAAAACATGAGAATGATGTCTCACTAAGTAGAGAATATCAATAAAGAGATTGAAATCATATTTTTTGGAATTATAATTTTAAAAATTGGAAGCAAATAGAAATTATGCAGTTGAAAATAAAATAACTGAAATTGGAAATTCATTAGAAGGCCCCATAGCAAATTATAGTTGGCAGAATAAAGAATCAGAGAACTTGAAGATAGGTCAATTGATAGTATACAATCTATCAAAGCAGAAAGAAGAAAGATAGTATACAATCTAACAAAGCAGAAAGAAGAAAGAATGAAGAGAAATGAATAGGACCTCAGAGACCTGGGACACCATAAAACAAATAGACGTACTCACAATGGAGAGAGGCAGAGGAAGAGAAAGAGTGGAAAAGGAAGGCAAAAAGAATATTTGAGGTAATATGAATAATATCAATCTACACTGAAAAAAGCTCACAAACTCTAGGAAAGAAAGCTTAGAAATTTATACCTAGGGCCCTCAAAATCTAACTGTGGAAAGACAATAGAATCTTCAAAGCACCAAGAGAGGTGCCTCAACACATACAGCTGATAAAGAGTTGCTCATAATCAGAAATTATGAGGCCAGGAGGCAGTGGGACTACGTATTCAGTCCTGAAAGAAAAAAAAATGTCAATCAAGAATTTTATATCCAGCAAAAACATCTTTCAAAAAATGAAGGAGAAATTAAGACATACTCAAACAAAAACTAAGCAAATTTTTTTCTAGCAGACCTGCTCTGCATCAAATCCTGAAAGGAGCCTTTCAGGCTAACATGAAATGTCACTAGACAACTAATTTGATTCTACACAAAGAAATAATGCTAGTAAAGGTAACAACATAGCTTGATATAAAAGATAGGATGTATGTATTTTTTTATCTGTAATTCTTTCTTAGATGATTTTTTAAAAAAACTCAATTGCATAAAGTGATAATTATAAAATTCTGTTGATGTGCATAATAATATGCACAAAGATGCAATTTATACAATAGTAGCACAAAGGTTTGATGAAGGAAGGGAGTTATGGAAAAGGAAAAATTTCATATTCTCTTCTAATTATGGTGATATTTATCTGAAGTAGATATTTATAAATTGAGAAGTTAATTGTAATCCCCACAGTAATCACTAAGGTATTAATTTGAAAAGGATGTATATAACATACAATATAAATAGATAGCAACTATTTTCCCAGATGATAAGATAAATTTAGATTATAAATTTGCTTTTAGTGTAACAGGCAGCATTGAATTAAAATGATAACTTAAGATTTTGGAGTATGAAAGCTGATTCAAAAATATTCTGTTCTCCTTCTGAGTAGAATTGTACTTTCCCACTCCCTTTGAGTCAGGCAGCCATGCAGCTTGTGTTAGCTGATCAGCTGTAACAGAATAGCATGTTTCAGCTTCAGGCTATAATTTTCGGTGTTACTGTGAGGCCTGCAAGACCCCTTTCTCTGCCTTAGCATTAATGAAAGTGTGTGTGGGGACTGTGTCTTCATCATTGTTTCTGAGTGGCCATGACATTCAGAGATCTTTACTAATACACATTACACATGTACTATTAGTGTGAGTAAACTTTTGTTGTATTCAGCCATTGAGATTTGGCAGATAACTTGTTATTACAACATAACTATCTTATCATGTCAGATAATATTAAAAGTGAAATTTATTGCAGGAACTTTCTCTAGGATTAACGATTCTATGACTAGAATTGTGCTTGACAAAAGACTTAGATAATTTTGGGAAAGTTATTTTACATGATTGTAATTAGGTAGCCTATTTGACATCCAAATTTATTATCAAATTTCTGTTCTCCCCAAGAATCTCTTGCTCTATTTGGGCAGTTTTCTTTGTTATCTCTTGAGGAAGTACATGAATGCCTACCTCCATGCCTTTGTTTGTTCTCTTCCTTCCGTTTGAAATACCTCTCCTTTAGCTATCATACTCAGGTTACTTTTTAAGATCCTCTCAAGTTTTCAATGACCAATTTAAGTCATATTTTTCAAGTCAAAACTTTTCTTATTCTATTTTCACAAAGATAATAAAATAATAAGGTAGCACATATTAAGTACCAACAATGTGCAAAGCTCTATGTTAGTTGCTTTGCATAGGTTATGCTATTTTGTCTTTACAATTAGGTATCAAGAGGATTTTAGGCTGAAGAAGTATCATATCCAATCCATGTAACTCATATGGTGCTAACCCCTTTTTATAGAGTCCGTATTCTTTAAAACTGCAATTCCGTTCTTTCAACTACTTCCCCTATTCCAAGTTCCTACTATACTAACTCAGCTTACTTAAGAACTTGGTCATTCTTGGACATCTGGTGGCTCACTGGGTTAAGTGCCCAACTTTTGGTTTTAGCTCAAGTCATGATCTCATGGTTGCAATATCACAATCATTGGATTGAGCTTTGCATCTGGCTCTGCACTCAATGGGAAGTCTGCTCAGATTCTTTCCCCCTCACCCTCTGCCTCTCCCCTGCTCTTGTTCTCTCTTTCTAAAATTAATAAAATATTTTTAAAAAAGAAACTAATCATTCGGGGTTTTTTTTCTTTTCTTTTCTTTTTCTTAATTCTGTTATGTACTCCATCTTTGTCCTCTACATGAATTTTAAACTCTGGTCTCATAATGATTTGGAATCTCATCACCCACAGAAGTGATTATTCTTCTAATTACATCAGTTTAGATTTTAGGATTCAAGAATTTGAAATAATGATGAATAAAGAATAGCGATTCTTCAGTCATAGAGTCTAATATGGAACCTTAAAGCTTAATATACTAGTTTTAGCTGAAAAAAACAATTTCAGTGACTAGGAGGAAAACAGAGGGGTTAAGAAAATTATATGAGTTACAGACCATTTATTTATAGAAACCAAACAATATATAGATGTCAATGATGACTTTTTCACTTTTTATTTCCAGTTGTCCCAATGCATACGTAGCAACAATGCTGGTTGTTTATTTATGCTCCCACAGGAGGAAAAAAAAATACAACTAATGTACATCAAAAACATCTGTGGAAGAAGGTGATTAGATGGCAAGGATCACTGATTATTTTTAATGTTATCAAAAGTATCAAAAATGCCATTTTAATGCCCTAGCCTATAATAATCATTTTGAAATCAAGCATTCTTTCTGAAAGTTATATGATTAGTAGCAGAAACAAAATTTAAACCTCACCATGTCTGCCCTCCAAAATCTGTGCATTTTTCCTCATACAACCCAGTTTTTAAATTGTCTGCAAGAGATAATTACAATCCCCATCAGACTGATTGTATTTAAATATGATTTCCTCATGCTGTTGAGGCTTCTACTCTGCATTGGGGTATGGTAAGCAGTTAACAATCTGGTTTCTCTTGGAATTACTTTGTCAAAGATAAAACCATTCACATTCACCTTTGCATATGGCAGAAGATCTTTTTAAAGTGTTATGCACAATGCTAAGAAATTGAATCTAAAAAGTCTTTCCTCTGGTTTAGATTCCATTGATCATCCAATTGAAGTTATCATTTCACCATTTTTCTTGTATTTGCCAGAACTGTGCTTCAGTACTAATATCTAATAAACACATTTTTCTCTCTGTCATACTCTCCTTTCTTTTCTTTTTTTGCTGAACTGTGATTGGAATCCAAGCAGTTAAATGTTTTATTTTTGCTTTGTTTTGATTTTCAAAATAAGCTCTAAAAACTCTCATTCCTGGATTTTGACTGTCCAAGTCAATATCGGTGTTCACATTTTACTTTATATATATGAGACCAGAAAAGTGACTTTTTAAATTATATTTTTTCCCTCCAAACTATCTTCTCCCTGGAGTTTTACAGTTATGGTTATATCTTTTTAATTTCTTCTCAAAATAAAGTTTTTGCTGCTTTGAATACTACACACAATGTCATGATGAATCTGGAGGAGAATTATGTTCTGCCAACCCTACTCTTAAAAAAAATGCACCAGTGATAATTATGCTAAAGGGAAAATATACCAGCATGATATCATGGGAGATCCTCAGCAGAGATACCATTGGAGTATAGAAAAATGGTCTCTTAACTTTTTATGAAAGTCAGGTGGGAGCCAGGAAAAGAGAATGAATATTGAAATACACCCTATCATTCTTTGGTAGGATCCCTTTAAGTTAGAATCATAGTCAATATCAGTTTTGATATCATAAATTCTTTGGCATTGATGAAGTTTTGTGGTCATGCAATTACTTTTGAACTTTCCAAGGCTGTTGAATTTCTATAGTAGAATGAAGATTGAGACTGCTGACCAGCACTGAAAGGTGTTACAAGCTATCCCAGGGCTATGAGCACAACTCCTATTAAGGGATGTATCCAAGCTCCCATTTCTAGGAGCAGGTTTCAATCCATGGCTGATGCATTATTGACAATAAGAAGGAATGTGACCCAAGTCAGAATTCTTTTTTTAAGCAATGTGGCCCAAATCAGAATTATTTTTGAAAGATTGCATCACTAGATGCCCAAACAGAAATTAGGTGAACACTTTTTTTGTTTGTTTTTTATTTTGTTTTGTTTTGTTTTGTTTTTTGGGTGTGTGCTGAAGTTGGATGCTAAATATAAACTGTAAAATTGTGGTGATTCTCATAATATAGATATAAAATTTGAGCATTTCAAGAAAAAAAAGACTGTGACTTGGGTTGAATAATAATGACCTCCCACGGTTTACTTTGATTTAGCATATCAAATCAAAGAAAGGGATTCTTTCCCTTTCTTCCCTCCCTCCCTCCCTCTGTTGCTCACTACTGTCCTTCCCTTCTTTTTTTCAATCATTACACTTTTGTTCTTTTATTCAGATGAGGGGAAAAAATTAAATTTCTAACAGAGTTCTATATTCTATCTAAATTTTGTCTGTTGGCATCTAAACTTTGAGGTGTTTTTAATGATATTCTTAAGCAGAATTACTTTAGAAAGTTAAACTTACTTCTTAAGTATTATTAATACAATGAAAACAAAACATTTTTATAGAGAAATCAGAAACTTTTGGTGCATGTCTTCAAGTCATTAAGATTTCTTAAAAAAAAAAAATTTACTACACTGAGTTACAGCTAAATTAAATATGGTGAATGGATCTCTCCTAAGGGGATAAACTAAATTAAACTGGGAAGAGACCAAATCTAATTGTATTGCATCTTTATGATCTAGCATTAAGAATTCTTAATCTGCCTCCATCCTTTGCTTTGGTAATGTTCACACTTTATCAGTGAGGCTCATAGTCTGCATTTTTCTGAGGGGATTATGAAATAAAACATTAAAAACTAAAGTGCTCTTAAATATTACTCATTTTTTGTTAATGGTATGCATTCATGTTTCTGGGACAAAAGTGTTGTAAAATTCACTAATTATATATAATCATTTACTTCACATGATCTTCTTGAAAATCGAGCCCTTTTATATTTTATGCATTTATTTACTTAACAAACATTCATTAAGCAGTGCAAAAAAGAATAATGTGTTGTTCCTACTTGCAAGTTTGTCTCCATCTACTTGGACAGACCTATACACTAATGAAAGAAAATAAGTAGATAAAGTAATAGAAAAATGGGTAGCTATTAGATAGTGAAGGCTCTTTAACAAAGCTATATAGAAAGTGCTTTTGAAACACAGAGGAAAAAGTGATGCCTTTTGTTTTTCCCCTGTGAGAAATCCATGAGGATTTTATAGGGAAAATGAATTTTTGAAATCAAGTAGGAAATGAGAAGGCCAATCTAAGCAAAATACTAGCTAACATTTACTGAGCACCCAAAATATGTTTTATGTATGTGGAAAAACCGAGATCTAGATAGATGAATAACAAGGCAAGGTCACACAACTGATGAGTGGAAGAGTGGGACTAAAATTCAGACAATCTGACTTCAGACTCTACACTAGATAAGAACACTACAAATGAATGGTAACATGAAATTTCATATATTGTTCTGGATCAAAAGGTCTAAGATGTTTGGGAATCTATGGTGATGAAGCTAAAAATGTTATCCATGGTTTATTATGAAAGCCCTAATATTTTGCCCAGGAATTTAGATTTGATCTACTAAAAAGTAACCAAAATTCTTTAGCAGGGAAGTCAAAAGCTCTGAAGAGGGTTGCTGTTTTAAATAAAAACTACAATCTTAGAACTAAAAATAGAAAGAGATAAAAAAAAACAGTTATTTAAAAGGATAGTATAGCTGCATTGTAGAAAGGAAGGATAGGAGTGTATAACCCATCACAGGCTGGGATCAGTGCACCACAGTCTCCTCAACTGTTATGGTTCTTAACTCAGTATCTCCGTGGAGGAAGGAGGGCCTGGTCCTTCTTAGTTGCCATCTTGCTGACATCCGGCAACTAACTCATTAAACCGGAGATAATCAGTTTGTACTGTAGATTCACTTGAAAGCTTCAATTCAGGTTTACCTAAAGTCTATGTCTAAAAATACTTTAAAGGCTTTCTTGCCTTTTGGGTATAATTCATTGTTAAGCACAGATAACAAGGCACTTCATGATCTGGCCTCTGCATAGAATTCCAGATTCATTTTTTCCCTGAACTTAAACTCTACAGTATAGCAAAGACTGACTTTTTAGTCACTATACTTGCTGGAGTTTTGCATATAACTTCATTTTCCTGGAATGTTTTGTTTCTTCTGCCCTTAGCCTGCTCACACAGCTCTAACAAAAAGAGCATAGACTGGGTAGCTTAAGCAATAGAAATTTTTCTCCCAGTTCTATAGACCCGGAAATCTAAGATCAAGGTACCAGCCAATCCGGTCCCAGTGAAGGCACTGTGTGAGTACCAGAGGGGCCAGGTTCTCCCTGCATCTGCATATGGCCTTTCTTCAGTGAGTTCACATGGAGAGAGAGAGAGAGACAGAGAGAGAGAGAGAGAGATCTTCCCTTTTTCATAAGAGCACTAATCTCATTGTGATAACCCTACCCCTATGACCTAATCTAACCCTAAGTACCTCCCAAAGATCACACCTTCAAATATTATCACAATGGGGGTTAGGGCATCCATATATATTTAGAAGGAGACTTAAACATTCAGTCTATAACACACCTCAAAGCCAATTCTATCCTCCTTTTGACTAGCTAACTTCTCCTCAATTATTTTTCCCCTATTTCCTTGCCACTAATCCCTAATATTTCCTTCTATAATTCTAATTTAACTTAATTTCCATCTTCTAATTCTATTGTCTATGCTTCTTAATCTTTTTTATTTCATCTGTGTGCTTTTTCATACCCTAATCAATGACTTATTCACATTTCTATATCAGTTCATTAATCTTTTACAGCGTGTTCCATATGCTATATAGCTTCTTTGATCCTCTGTTATAGTTAATAATTCTTTATATTAAACTTTCATATTACTGTACTGTTTTCCATTCCAAATTGGACTCAGATTGACTCACGTGTAATACTTCTTGTAAGACCTTTCTTTGTCCTTTCAATGTATTTATCCCTTTGTTATAAACTCATTTTAGCCCTGTTTTCCTCATATTTCTCTAGCTGCTTCATAGTATATGCCTAATAAATATATACTGAACAAAAGAAAGAAATATAAAGCATTGCCCAACATTTGCCTATATTATGAACTAGTGAAAAATCTTATCTCCCTAAAGATCTAATAAGCTAATATGTGTGTGTGCACATGTGTGTGTGTGTGTGTGTGTGTGTGTATTCATTCTCCTGTTCAAATATAAGTGGATGTTTTCCTCACTTTTTAAAAAAAGTTTAATCCAAATTAACTAAATTATATAAAGGATAAACACAACAGTAAAAAGGTTCAATATAAGAGTATAGATACTTATTACTTATATCTTTCAATGCAGTTAGTCTTACTAATTTATCCAAGCCAGGATCTTACAAGAACATCTAAATGGATAAAAAGCTAAAATTCAGTATACTTATATAGCCTGTTGCTTTTCTCTGAAACAAACTAAATACTGAGATTGTTCATAGAAAAACTTCTTTGTAGACAATGTAGTATAATGTCATAGTTATGGTATACCTAACTTTATCTAAATAGTTTCTGATTCAGCTCGCTGGCAAAAGAAAATGGTGACAGGAACACAGGAAAGAAAGAAAATTTAAAAACATTATCTGCAGAAGGATAATATTTAGAAAAGCAATCACTGTGTTTTTCCTTAGCTTCCTATGCCCATTTTCTCTTCCTCTCACAATTCAGGCAAGTAGGAAATTCACCATATTTGTCTTGAGAGGAGGATAATAGAGAAGAACACAAAAAATGCAATACTTGTTTGTTTTTCAACTTCTGTTTTAGGCATAAAATAGTAGATTTAGAAGAATGTGTGATTATTCAGAATCAGTATTCTTTGCTACTTCAGATCTGTAAAACAAGATGAAACTTTCCTGATCTGGCAAAGCAGAGAATTATACAGGGAAAGAGGGAACCTTAGTATCTAGAGAATCTCTGATCAAAGTCTATGCCATGTTCTTTCCCTGCCAAATACCAATGACTAGGAAGCCAGAAAACTCATAATCCAAGATGAGATAATGAGAATAGATATGACAGAAAGCTAATTAGAGTCAATCTTAGGTCCTACTCAACAGCATGGTCTTCAAAAAATTTTTTAAGGTTGTTTAATTGGTTAAGATGTGCTCATTTAAACTTTCAGTGGACTAGATGGCTCAAGAAAACAAGATTAAGGGCATGAATTTGCCATTGAAACCTGAAGAAAGAGGCATATATCAAAAAGAATGGTGGGTTTACCACTACCATATAAAATGTACTGGGATCAAATAGATAAAAAGCTAACTAGTATTTTTGCAAACTTGTCATATTCAAAAAGTTCACTGGGGATTAAACATGATTATGACTGTTCAAAACAAATATGTTTTACTCAGACTCACATTTCTATATATTTTTTAAAGATTTTATTTATTTATTTGACAGAAAGCACAAGAGAGCACAAACAGGAGGCAGGGGTGGAGGGGGAAGCAGACTCCCTGCTGAGCAGGGAGCCCAATCTACAGGACTGCAGGACTTGATCCCAGAACCTTGAGATCATGCTGTGAGTCAAAGGCAGGTGCTTATCCAACTGAGCCATTCAGGTGCCCCAGATTCCCATTTCTATAGGCAAGAAGCAGCTCCCTCCATATGTGTTGATTCTAACAAAGATACTACAAAGAAAAGACCATGTAAGAGGCGGAGCCAGGAACATGGAGATTGATAGACTGAAGAACAAGTAGGCGCAGGGAGCATTACTAGGGCATCAACTGGGAACATTACTGACAAAATTTTAGATTATGAGCTAGTGACTATGTATTGTATATATACCTTCTATTTTCCCTCTTTCAAATGGAAGTATTTATTGCAATTATTTTGTTCTTTTCCTATGACTATGTACTTTTGTTGGAGAGGAGAGACAAATAATTTGACATCCTATTTCATAAATCCCAGATCAAGAGGAGCTGTAATGAGCCAGATGTAGAAATTATTACAAAGTCCTAGACTTTGAGTTGGTTTTTAAAAAATCTTCCTAGAGGAGGAATAAACATATTCTGTGATTTAAAGGGAGGAAAATAACAATTTGTAACCCAAGATTTTAATTTATTTCCAATTATTTGTTGTCCCACCTATAATAGGATTATACATCTCTATTCCATATCATGTTACTAGTACTGGGTCTCTGTCCTGTTGCCACAAAGCTCAGACACATGGCTTGGTTTGATGAGTGAAATAGAAGAGGTGACATAAAATCTTCTGAGCAAAAGCTTTACGATCCATTTCGTATCCTTCTTATTATCTTGCATTTCATTCTGTGTCGTCCAAGATAGCACATCCAGATTCAAGTGGATCCTAGAATACAAAAAGACCCCACTATAAGCTGGCAAATGAACTATAATTGGCATTATGTATAGTCCAGAATCTGAAAAAAATATTAGTGTGTATAACTTTAGACACTAATAAATTGGGGAAATCTAATAATTTTAATCCTATATGATGATGAGGTTATCATTGATCTTATATCCCTGATCTCTATCTTACTCCATCAATTTTTATGGAAACTTAAATATTTTCAGATTGTTAGCTTCTGTAGGGGACCATCAGTGTTCATCAGTATTTCTTGTATTTTCCCAAGTAGTACATGACAGGGTATGCAGATCAATAAATATCTGCAAAGGCTTCTCTGAGGTGCTTATGAGTTTAGGACAAAGCTAAAACATCGAGTACACAATCTTAGAGCTAATGATCTCCTATTTAACACTCAAAGGAAGAGTGAAGTATCAGAATGAGACTAATTTTCTAAAAGGATTGCGGAAAAGTAATCAAGCATAGTATTCTAGGAGGCAACAATACCATTTTTAAAGTAAATTGCAAATTGTTAAGATGAGTTCTAAGTAAGAAAAGTCAATAGACATTGGTAACATGCTGAGATACTGTATAAATGGCATTGAGTCAGTGAGAATTTTGTGAATAAAGCCTGCTGATTTAGGTCAACATTGAGAAATTACTAGGATGAAAACAATAAAGATGATAATCTTTAAAATTTTTATTCTACTGCATGAGATCATGATAGTTGCTTAGTTGTAGGGAAAAAAAGGAGCTCAAAGATTATCACTTGAATTTTCATCACACCTTTATAAACTGGCAACAAGAAATGTTTATTTTTAATCAGTTAGAAACTGATTGTATGCATGATACTTAGTTTCCTGAAGTTAATAATTAAGTAAGAATTGTCCATTTCCAATAACATGGTAAAGCACCTTAAAAAAATAAGCCAGGATATAGTTCTATGCTTAGAACAGAGTGGATACTTAACATACTATAAATGCTGAATGATTGAATTGATGAACCTATGACTAAATTGAGTAAAGCTCAATTACCTTGCTTTTAACCATTTTCCCATAAGTTATATACACATACTATGCCCATGGAAGTATCTTTTTTAGTCTTTCTTTAGATAAATTATTGAAGCATTGAGTATTATAATAATGAGTGAATGTTGAGATACTGGCTTATTTATTTTGTTTCTATGAATAAAATTTATGGGGACTCAAATAGTGAAATTATGATCACTCTTGAAATTCATAGAGTATAAAAGTAGAATTATGATTTAACTCTTGTAAAATATTTATTAAAAATTACTGTCCCAAGAGTATAATAATGCCAATAGGCAATGGCAGCCTAAATAATTTAGTGCCATCATGCTTTTTCAAGGTAGCACAGAAGTTCTGACATCCTATTGTTTATTTCCAGGCCAATACATTATTGCCCTCAAGTAAGGAAAAAACTCTTGTAGAAGTTGGAAATTTTTAATTAAAAAATAAAATATCTTCCTATTTCTGGCATAAGGTCTCATAAAGGTCTGATGTTGAAATATATTTACATATCATATCATAGGCAGAAGCACAGTGATTGTCACAATGATAGGCAATTGAGCCATCAAGTGCTACAGGCAGAACTAGTAAACATTCCTATGAAGCTATGATGTACCTTACCATGCCTGCTAGTGTTTAATTAGGAATCCAGAATCTTTGCCTGTGCCAATGTTTACATTTCTTTTTGAATGGATATATTACATATTACTTGCCTAATCTATTCCAAGTTAGGAATACTTTGATACAGAAAGATACTGTAGAATAACAGAAAAGCCCAGGATTGGGAACAAAGAATTGGGGGGTAGGAAGAAGGAACAGGAACTACCACTTGTTAAAAGTTGACCACATGTCAATTTTTATTCCAAATATTATCTAATTCAGTTTAACTACACCTTGCCCCAATAACCTAGAAACAGATATAGTTGTAGTTGACTGAAAGATAGGAAACAGGGGAAAAGGTTCAGAGATGTGATGGAAACAACTAAATATCACACAGCTATATTGTTGCTGTGCCAGAACACATATGCATCCCTGATTTATGCCAGTTTCCAAAGTGTGTCCGTGCTTCTACTAGTGAGCTCTACAAACTTTTATGAGCTCTATTCCCAAAGTCTATGCTTTGGTTTCCTCTTCTGTCATTTTTAGAGAATACCATTTATTATTATTATTATTATTATTATTATTATTGTATTATTTCTTTTTTTTTCTTTTAGAGAGGGAGAAACAAAGAGGGTAGAGGAGGAACAGAAGGAGACGGAGAGAGAGATTCTAAGCAGACTCCATGCCCAGCACAGAACCTGATGTGAGGCTCAATCTCCTAATCCTGAGATCATGACCTGAGCTAAAATCAGGAGTTAGACACTTAACCCACTGAGCCACTCAGGCACCCCAATGTAATGGTATTATTTTGATAGTGGCCATTGATTTAGGTGTATTTAAGAGTTATTTTGATGATAAGGTGTGATAAAGCTTTGAGTTCATTTTTAATCAAAGAGAAGCACTCTGCAATTTAAGTTGCTTATAACTTACAGTTAATTTACTGACAATAGAGGGAAGGCCACTGTAGTAACATTCTTCACCTCTCCCTGCCTCCTCATCTCCCTTTTGACATATCTGAAGACATAACCTAATTTTGTCATTATTAGCAATAAAGCAAAATATGATTTTTATATACCTAACTCCTTCATTTCTCAATTATTTCAGACCTTGAGAAAGAAAAGTTTATTTTTTTCTTCTTTTTCCAAACTTTATTATTGCCATCCCTGTTGACTTGTTCTCCACCTTCAACTACCTATTTGAGGATATAAGCCCCCTGAAATGCCATATTTTGGATGTGTTGATTTTTGAACTATATTATTATTATGTATTTTAAAGTAATTTTGTTTAGTCACTTAAATCATGGGTGTTACAAATGTTACAAAATAAAATGCATTGTCTAAATTTAGAGAACTACTTGTCTATTTAATTATTGCTGATTGGGCAGCATCCCAATTTAGCAGTAGAAGTGAGTTCCAGAGAGCTGTACAAAATGGAAAGCATGAGGAGGTAGAAAAAGGAAGTTTCTAGCTAAGAGTAGACTTTTCCAGGCAAGGTCACCCTTCTCTGGTGGAATACAATTGTCTATCAGGCATATTACCCCACTAGTCCTGACCGGGTAATTCCAGCTTGGTTTAAAGGTCACATTCCTGATAGAGACTGAATTTACAGCAGGTTAGTTATTAGGTCTTGATTTGTTGATGTGGGATTTAGCACAAATTACTCTATCTTGAGCTTCTTGTTTCTTTTTTAACATAAATAAATTAGACCTTTGCATTAGAAAAGTGAAAGAATGTCTGATAATATATTTCAAGTAACTGCACAATTGTATTGTTTTTTTCAGGCACTAAACTTTAATATGTGATAGCAAAAAATATACTTGCAATCTTTGAAAACAGATGGAAGCTTAAGTATATGGTTATTAAAATATCCACTTATTCTTTTTTAGTACAATATACATTGCTGAATTTGGACTTATGGCAATTAATGTGACAGGTAAATACACTAAATGGCCAAAAAATTTAGAAGTTTAATAGGCAGCATCTTGCATACGTGAAATCTCAAGGAATGCCTGTCATGTAAAAATATATTCAGGCTCATAAATATATTTTAAAGTTCTTACTAACCTCAGAATAAAATAACAAGTATCATGGCTTTACTATGTATTCACTGACACTAACACAAGGTATTTATTTATCTGGTGAAATATTCTCCTTTTGGATAGTTCAGTAAGTATTTCATATTTCTTTTTGTTAGGCAGAGGTAAAGAAAAAGTTCCAATTACTGTTGCACTCTTACAGCTCTGCCAAGTACTTAGAGGTTCAGGTTGATATAGCTGGGAGATCTGCATTCATTTTGATAGGAGGTACTGTGATTTTTATGAAATATATATTTGGTTTTTGTGCATGATTTCACAGAGCTCCTAAAACCCTTGGAATTTTCTAAGTATGAGAGTAATAAAGATATCTTTTGTTATATTAATGAGGGAACTTTTGGAAAGCACCTAAGGATGAAGGCTGGTTGCCAGAGGAGCCAACCATGTGAAAGAAGGTTAGAGCTTTCATTTCTACCTCCCTGACCTCTGGGGAGTGAAGAGAAGCTGGAGGTTGAATCAGTCACTAATGAGCAATGATGTAATCAATTGTGCCTATGTCATGAAGAGTCCATAAAAACCTCCTAAAGTCTCCATAGAGTTCTAAGACCTTTCAGGTTGATGGACACATGGAAATGTGGGGAGAGTGGCAGGTGTGGAGAGAGTATGAAAGCTCCATGCCCCTTCCCAGATACTGGGCCCTATGTATCTCTTCCATCTGCTATTCCTAAATTACATCCACTTGCAATAAAGCAGTCACTGTGTAAGTGGAATGTTATTTCTGAGTTCTGTGAGCCACTCTGATCTTTAGGGAAGAGGGGAACCTCTGATCTTTAGGGGGAAGAGAGTGTCAGAAGCACAGGTGATAGCTAAAAACTAGCCTCTGAAATAGGAAGTGGGGATCAGTCTTGTGGGGCTGAGCCCCTAACCTGTGAAATCTGATACTATCTTCAGGTAGATAATATTAGAATTGAGTTGAATTGTAGGACACCCAGATGTACCAAATGTACCTTGGTAAGCATGCATGTAATAACTACCAAGTCTCAGAAAACATTTGTCACAATCCCTTTTAAGATTATCCCTATAGTGCAATCTCTGATGATGAATGGGTTTTTGGCCCATGTTAGGTTATATTTAAATCTTGTTCATAAAATAGAACTTTAGATTTTTAGGGAATCATGAAGAACATCTAGTCTACTGATGTGTTAAAGTTTAATAATTTGCATATTCTCTTTGGGATTTCCCCCTTATCTCTGAATCATCTTTACCTTTATGTACATGATATTCTTCAATAAGATTTTTTATTAATAAATGGAAAGTAAATAAAATACATATAATTAAAACAATCATATCACAGTTGTAATAGGATATTAGTTCATTTTAAGATCAATTAATGTTAAAGTAAATTATATATGTGCATATTAAATAATAAAATACAAGTAAATTTTGTGTGTGTGTGTATATATATATATATAGTGTATGTATATAAAAATACAAACTCCCTAAGTTATCTCTTTTATATTAGTAGGATATACATATTGTCAACAGTGATCTTGAAAACCACTCACTGCACTTATCTTACTGTCTTCCATGATAGGACATCTCTGAGAACAAATAAGAGCAAATATCTGAATTTCAGTAGTATTTGCTCATTGAACATAGTTTTACCTGTTTAGGTCACACAGAAGAGATTAAATACTTCTTCCAGGTAATAGCTTTTAGAAATGGAGTTTCAGAAATGTCCAGATTATTTAAAACAAATTGCTTCTTGGGAAAGACAAGAAAACTGAGCATATAAAAGTGGCATCCAGTCATGGGGTCTCAAAGATCACAGAAATGGTCACATATTGTCACAGCTTTTGGCATGAGTGGCTAACTAGTTTGATACCATACTCAGTGGGAAAACCTTCATAACTTTTACTGTGGTATTAAAAAATAGTCTCATAAGTAAGCAAAACAGTTGAACTTCTCAAAAACCTTTCTCTATTTCAAAATGTTTTTTTTTTAAGAAATGTCACATAAAGCAATGATTCCTGGCCTACTTTGTTCATTCTAGACAGACAGACTTTCAGTATGTTCATATTATAGCTTTTTCTTCCTCAGCTTATAAATATAGGTGGCGACTGAAGAGCTAATGAATGAACTTGAAACAAGATGAGTGCCTAGGATAAGAGCATTTACACACCCTTACCTATACACCTACAATCTTGACAGCCTTCTCCTGCAATACCTGCCTGCATGTTAGCTATTCTTCAAAACCATTTATCCTCTAAGCCCATCAAATATATGAATACACTTACCTAGTAAGTTGAATATAGATATAAAAATAAATTTTTCTAAATTTCACAAAAAGATCAATTTTCTTGAAATCTTCATTCATAAAGAATCAGAATAAAAAGGCTTCTAAATTACCTAATGTAAGTGACAGATGCTTAGCAAGGGTTTCGTATATCTCCACTTATCCTTGTTTATTGTAAGAGTCTCATTCTGATCTGTAGTTGTATTCTAAGTGTGCACACACACACACACACACGCACACACACACGCACACACCTGGTACAACATAATGGCAATGATGCCCACTGTATATGAACCACACAATTGTCATGGTTGCTTGGCAACTACTGACAGGCACCGTATATTGAAGAGCAAGAGGATACAAAGCAATAAATGAAAGCCTTATCAAATGTATTGATTTCAGGTGGAAGGGAACTCTTCAATTCAAAAATGGTTCCTTTGGGTTATGAAAAGAAAAGTTTACTTGCCTATTTTTAAAAATTAAGCTAAATCAGGGGTTGTACTGAAATAGATTAGACAGTACTTCCATGAAGAAGTAACTGACTGCTGGTAAAAAGAAAAGATAGGTGTACCTAACATGTTATGTCTTGATTGCACTCTCTTTGTGGTAAGATGCACTACTGATACTACTTTGAACAAATATTTCCCCCCCTTTTATTCCCAGATTGAAGATCTTACCAGACTTGAGTTTTTAGCATGTATTTTTTTATGTTAGTACAAAGTTAAAACTGTTTTTGCTACTTTAAAACATTGTATTTTTCTTTCCATAATGTCTATTATATAGTTGCTAATATGTTAGACAGAGACTCTGAGGAAATACTTTATATGAGCATGCTTCAGTCATTGCCCTTATTAAACGATTTTAGTTTTGACTTTCCTGGATCATAAAATTTCTTTTTTTCCTTTTTTTTTAATTTTTTAATTGATTTATGATAGTCACAGAGAGAGAGAGAGAGAAAGAGAGAGAGACAGGCAGAGACATAGGCAGAGAGAGAAGCAGGCTCCATGCACCGGGAGCCCGACGTGGGATTCGATCCCGGGTCTCCAGGATCGCGCCCTGGCCCAAAGGCAGGCGCTAAACTGCTGCGCCACCCAGGGATCCCTCCTTTTTTTTTTTTTTTTAAAGATTTTATTTATTTATTCATGAGAGACACACAGAGAGAGGCAGAGACATAGGCAGAGGGAGAAGCAGGCTCCTTGCAGGGAGCCTGATGCAGACTCAAATCCCAAGATCCCTGGATCACCCCCTGAGCCGAAAGCAGATGCTCAACCCCTGAGCCACCCAGGCATCTCTCCTGGGTCACAAAATTTCATCTGTCTTATTGAAATGGCTATTTTCTAAACTGTGCATGAATATCTCTGTTTACATCTTTGTAAGTTTTAGAGCACTTGTTTTGTGTGTGCATGTGTGTGTGTGTGTTTTTTCTAAATAATTACCTTTTGCTCTGTACGTCAAATAGTCAAACATATCTTCACTCGACATCTAGAGAAAAACAATTGTTTCTTTTAAAAATGCTATTGTCAGATGTTACCAGAAATATAAAATACCTGATATATAAAATAACTGAAGAAAAATCTTACCTAACATTTTCAGACACTATTTTATATCCAAAGCTAAAATGCTTATGAATTTAAAACATTTAGTCCTGTTGCTGATATTTAAAACTACCATATTTCTAATTCCTTCAGTTGTAGGAAATATCATGAGTTACATTTTCTTTAAAAAAGAAAAGATTAGGAAAAGCAGATGAAAAAGCAAATTCTACACTTGCTTCTGTGAGTCTAGGAAGAAAGGGTATTAAACTGTGGGAAAGGCACAGCTATCTCTTTCTTATTCTCAAGCTCCTGTTGGCTCTCCCAAAAGAAGCAAATTAGAGAAAATGAAGGATTCTAAAAGATTATTTTAGTTAACAAATATTACTGGTTTCCTACATCCCAGTAGTAGGCTCCTTTCATGGCTAAGAAAGCACAGCCATAAGGAAGTTAAATGACCAGTAAGAAAATGTTAGCCAGTGACAGCACAAACCAACCAATTCTGTTGATCTGAAACTTAATTAACACTTTCTTAATCCCTGAATCTCATTGCTTCTTGGGATCCCTTAGCTCATTTGAGTGACCGATTAAAGGAATCACAGTCCTTCTCTTTGATACCAGCTATTTGACCATGCTATACCACAAGAAACTGAAATTACCAATCCTAACATTCATGGGACATTTCTGGCAATGCATCTGCATTTGTAATCCAGATTTGTGAATTCTCTCCAGTACACTGAGACGGCCTTACCCTTTTAAACCTTCCACTTTTACTACCATTTGATTCCATTTCTATGTTCCATTGGGAAGTCTTGTCTTTACCTTTCCTCATTGGAAACCAAATCTAGAAGAATTTGATTCATAGTCATCTAATCTATATTCTGATTTCCTTGAGCATCTCATAATGAAAGACATTTAAACATATAAATTTTAGAAACTTTGGTTCTTTCTGGAAATGTTGAACTTCCCAGCAATCCATTTGTTTTTATTCCTTTGTAGAATACACCAAATCATTAAAAACAATTTTGAGGATGAATAGCAGGATTGCTTTAAGAAATTGAGTTTACATGCTATCAGTTTACTGTACTTGATGTAGGCTGCTGAAAGTTGCTTAAGGGAAATTGAAATTTCCAGTCTAAAGTTTTCCCATCACAAATTTATGTTGTCTAACTTAAAGACAATAAACTGTTCCCAGAACATTATGAACTACTTTATTTCATAATTTTAAAACACTAGCACTTTAATAGGGGAGAAAAAACCCAAATAAATAGTTCCATTTAATACTAGTTATTCTATTTTGGGGTTTCTAATCATAAATAGAATTCTATGTAATTTTCTGGAAAATACTAATTAAAAGAAAATTCTCTCTACCTTAAAAATTGTGAAGGGAACTAATTTAAATAATGGCAAAGAAATTAATAGAGGTCATTAATTTTGTCATATTTGAGTCAACAAAGGATTGGTATTTCTTAATATACAATATAAAATCATCAAGAATTGATTCCTGTTTAGAACACAGACAATGATAAAATGTAATAATATCTTCAAACAAATAGACATTAAAGAATTCATATCTTGAGCTGCACCTAGATTGAGTACTAGGTCTTGTCTTAAAACAAGAAATGTATTTGATGAAATAATTAGAATAAATGTTAGGATTTCTTGATCTTTTTGTATATGTGGTATAAGAGAAGAAATATAGCACGAATATAGGAGTTGGAATAACTTTTCTCCATTGGTTCTCAAATCAGTCCAATAAGAGCTGCTGAAATTTGCTTAAGCAAAATTGAAATTTCCAGTCCAAAGTTTTCCCATCACAAATCTATGTTGTCTAACTTAGAGAACTATTTTATTTCATAATTTTAAAACACTAGCACTTTAATAGGGTGAAAAAACCCACATAAATAGTTCCACTTAATAGTAGGTATTTTATTTAAAAAAAAATAGAAGCATGTTTGAGCTTACGTATCTAAAAGGCTTTCTTTGAAAAAGTAACTGGACAGTTGTTCAATTCTCCCAAGAGTAAATCTAGAGGACAAGGGTAGAAGTGGAAGCCACAGTAAAATAAGTTTTTTTATCAACATAAGGAAGTGTTTTCAAATACCCTGAGCTGCCAAGTCAGGAAGTAGCAAATTCCCCAACATAAGATTGAGAACTCTCTTGCTATACAGTCATGGAGAGATTTCAAGGACAAACTGGGATGTTAGATTACATGTAAATGAAGATTCCCTCTGAACTACAAAAAGTTAGGGTTTTTCCTCTTGCCACTACTTTTTTCTTTCTTTTTTTTTTTTTTTTTTTTTTTGGTCTGTCTCTGAAATCAGGTCAGAAAGGAAGTGCTGGAGAGAAAGGATATCTGCTAATAAGGCTACCCTAGTTTGACACCATGGAAATCATAGGTCTGCTAAGCAGAGCTGGTCTCCTTAGGGAACATTTTTTGTCTGCTTTGAACTTTTATATTCTAGTCCTTCAACTTCTGTTCTCTGCCTTCCATATACTAAGTCTCAGTTCAAATTTTAAAGATATAAACAAATGTAGCTATGGATCTCTTTTACTTGCAAGGACTCCATTATTCATCTGTACATGATTCAATTCTTTGAATACTATTGTCCTGATGCCACAAAAATGCTTAAAATACTTGGTGTAGTAGGGAGTAATCGCCTTGATAAATAATGTGGAGACTTTTAATAGGCCTCCAAAGACAACATTTTTAATGTAGGATCTGCCCAGTTTCTGGAGCAGAGTGCTGCATGCTTTAAGCAATACCTCAGAGTAGATGTACATTGGCTTCCACTGGCTTCCACATATTTTTCAACAGAATCTTATCTTCATTCTCTGAAGACTGGTAGAAGAGTAGATAGACATAAAAGAAAGGAAGGGCATCACCATCCATTAAGGGCTTTCCATGTGCTCAGCATCAAGTGCCTCTTTCACATTTACTGTTGTGTTTGGTCCTCATACCAAATTAGGAGAGTACTATGGTGATCTTAATTTCACAGATAAGAAACTGAAGTTCAGCTGTGGGGAGGAACCCACTCCAAAACAGAATGCTAGCTGGTGTTAGAGCTGGAGTCCATAATTACACCCTCTGATTTTTATCCCACTGAGAAGGGTGGAAATACAAAAATCTAGTCCTTAATTGCTGCAAATCTACTCCCTGTAAAGATATGCCATTTATAGGCACAAGAATAAAAACAACCCCAAAATAATTAGCATCAGACCACAGGGACTCTGGGAAAGCAGAACTACAGGAAGAAAAAGTAAGTCTATAGGCTTTTTCCAGTTCTCCATGCTAAGAACTATAACGATACAAGTTTTCAAAGCTCCTAAAATAATTGAATAGATTTTTATTTAAATTTTTCCATAATTTAAACTTCTCATCATGCCTGAAAAGTAGAAATCTAGTAAAATTACAGAAAATACACTCCAGGTTTTTTTAAGCTTTGACCATCAAAACCTTAGACTAGAATCTTACCTATTTATGAAATGATCTCTTTTTTTATGGACATTGGGCTAATGAAATCAGATTCTAACTGAATTAATGCTGACCTCATATGTGAGCCTAAAAAAATAATGTTATGTTGTTTTAAAGATGGTACATCTGTATGAAAATGATAAAGAATTTTGAAATGGGAAAAATATGTTAAAAAATTCCCACTTCATAGTTTGAGTCATTGCTCTATTACTTTAAAATAATTAGAAAGAACTGCTTAAAAGCATCAGGGTGCCCTATGTTGTATAAAATTTCATTTGCCTTGATTTTGTCTCTTTCTAAAGAACCATGTATTTCTTTGCTGCTCCAAGTTCCCTTTGAACAAGCTATACCTTTATCAGACACATGGGCAAATACCAGATAATTGCTATATTCTTGTATGTGGAATAGCTGCATATGTCTATGTATATGCAAAAACACTGCCTGTAATTCCAAAGCTTAAGAGTAGAGGATAGAGCAAAAACAACCACACACTATGGCCTTTGACCATGTTAGGCAGTTAGCTGATATCCTCTGTTCTTGGGTAAAATTAGAGATGGACCATCTCTTGTGCAGGTCAAGTCTGACATCCTGTGACCTCATGGCTTCTGAAGAGTACTTTTTGTTCAATTATCCAGAAGATAAGATAGAAGGTAACTCCCCAAACATAATGAGTGTCAAACAAGATCTTTCCATTTTGTGAAATAGAATATAATATACTTCGGAGAAGTGTATTTCATATAACAGGTCTAAAACAGCCCTTTCACATAAGAAGGGCTTAGTGAATATTTCTTGAACAAATAAGTGAATGAGTGAATTTGGAATAGTAGTTCATTTTGGACATTGAATTCATGTTAACATTTCAACTATCAAAATACTGTTTTTTGAGCTCGTCCTTGTATCCTTATTATTATTACACTTTAAAAAATACTTGTTGTCTAATACTAATGTTTTATTGGACTTTCCTTGAATCAATTCAATTTAGATAAGCAAAGTTCAGATGATCATTATTATGTGCCCCTCCATGGTTCTGGATGTGGGGATACAGGGAGGGAGAAGAGATAATATCTGCCCTCAGAGGCTTTGCAATCTACTCAGACAGATAGGAGAAATACACAGGTAAAAAGGACCTTAACAAAGATAGAGACTACCACAGATCATGAATCCATCTGAAGGAATCCAAAAACTCTTAAGAAAAGAACATGAAAGATAGATCTTAAGAGCAGGTGGAGTTTTGACAAAGCCTTGTAGAAAGAAGGTCCTAATATTTTTCTGCATTAACTTGAAAGTTTCTTGACCTGCCTGGACTGAGTCTATGATTCCTTTCACGATTAAAAATAACAACAATGCAGCAATGTCCCCAATAGCCAAACTGTGGAAGGAGCCTCGGTGTCCATCGAAAGATGAATGGATAAAGAAGATGTGGTTTATGTATACAAGGGAATATTATTACTCAGCCATTAGAAACGACAAATACCCACCATTTGCTTCGACGTGGATGGAACTGGAGGGTATTATGCTGAGTGAAATAAGTCAATAGTAGAAGGACAAACAATATATGGTCTCATTAATTTGGGAAATATAAAAAATAGTGACAGGGAATAAAGGGGAAAGGAGGAAAAAATGAGTGGGAAATATCAGAAAGGGAGACAGAACATGAGAGACTCCTAACTCTGGGAAATGAACTAAGGGTGGGGAAAGGGGAGGTGGGCAGGGGTGGGGGCCACTGGGTGACGGGCACTGAGAGGGGCACTTGATGGGATGAGCACTGGGTGTTATTCTGTATGTTGGCAAATTGAACATCAATAAATAATAAATTTACAAAAAAAATAACAACAATGAGCCTTTTGTAATGAACTTCTTATTATTGAGTTCTCCTATCTACCCCACATGCCAGGCAGAGTACTTTTTCATATAATGAAACTAGACTCAAAGATCCTCAAGTCACAGAGATAATTGATATTAAATGGAGAAAGACAGCATTTACTTGAGAAACCAATGTACTTCATGCTGCTATACGAGTAAGCCATGTCAGTGTGGAAAACTGTCACTCTGAGAGCAAGGCCAGGTTTTCACAGGAGTAGGGTCATCTATATTGGGTGTTTGAAGCAATTCTATTTAATCAAGATTTTCTTAATTACCATCAGCCACACTGTAATGTTGTGAATGATAACAGCACATGCATATGACCAGGAGCTAGATGATCTGGAAGGTGCATAGAAAGGAATACTGATATCTTGAATGAGAATTTTCCAGAATAACACAGTTATCTTGGAAGGAGGCTTCAAGTTCTACAGGTAAATCTCAACCAACTGAAAGGACATCACAGACAAGGTGCAGATATAAAATATTTTAGATGTTCAGGGTAGCCAAATTTATATTCAAACTCAGAACTTGGAAGTATTTTCCCTAAAACCTGCTCTTAGATGGGTTTGCCCTTAGATTCCTGGGCTGAAGTCTATGTGTTCTGAGAAGAGACTGAAAATTTAAAGGGGAATAGGAGATGGTAGGGGAAGCACAAGTGAGAGGAAGCACGGGTCAGATAGCAGAGTTTAAATGTCCAGATCATACCTCCCACATATCCTTGTCTTTACATGACTATTGCAGCTTACTTACGGCTTAGTTTGTTATAGCCTTGGAGAGTAGTTAAGAGAAGAGATCAAAGACTCCTCCTTTTCTCTTTGTCCTGTACAATCAGATTTATCTAAAGTGAGAAAAGAAAGAGAATTTATACAAAATTACTGGAGTTTGAAAGAGCCCTCCCCATACTTCTAAAGAGTACATTATATTTGAAATAACCAAAATGTGTGAATTTCTAGTATCCTTCATATGCCCAATACCACATAGGATTCTAAACATTAGATCCAAATATCCCCAGGAAAAAATTCTAACCCCCACACATCAATCAGGAATCTCCCATCTGTCTTTCCTTATAGAAATTATATTTGGACTTCCTAAAGTCACTGTAAGCCTTTGTTTCTTTTCTGTCTGGAAAATAACAGACAGTATGACCCTTGCTGTCACCTTGTTTTTCAACTGCTGATGTGATTTTTGCCTAATAAGTAGCAACCAATGGTGACTATTGCAATTCAAATTAAAAGGAGGAGAGTGGAAGGATGTGCAGACAAAGCTCAGATGTGGGTTTGTTGATATTTGTAGCAGGAGGTTAATTAGCATTAACAGAAGTATCAGCAGTTGCTTGGACTTACTTATAAGGTACTGACTGGCTCTCAGCAGTATAGTACAGAGGAAAACAAGTCAAAATAGTTTTCTTTTTTCCTCTTACAGAAAAACCATTTACAAAAACAAACATAAAGTAATTGGATTCTTTTTTGTTTGCTTTCTGTTTCTCCTTTGCAGCTAAGTGTTTGATTTAGCTGCTTCTTTTGCTCCTTCCCAGTCCTACAAAGTTGGAGTAGTAATAGAGTTAGTCGTACTTTTCTTTATTTTTTCCTTTTTCATTCCCTTCCTCCCTGCCTCTCCCCTGTTCTTTGGTGGTGCTAGTGGTTTCTTTTAGAGAACAATTGTATTTTTTTCTTTCATTTTTAATTAATGATGGATATATTTTTATGAGTGGCTTGTAAGTTTTGGGTTAAATCAATGCAAAGTACACATCTATTTCTCTGATCACTCTACCCATCTAAATGTTTTGAAGCCCCTACCTTCCCCTAATCTTTGCAATGATCAGAAGAACTGGTAGGGCCAGTGTTTCAGCCTTAAACAAAGTCCCCAAAAAGGCTTTTACTTCTTTGACTTTGATTGTGGTTTCCTCCATTTTCTCTGCAATAAAGAATTATAATATATCTCCATGCAGGAGAGTTTAGGATCATTTGAAAAACTATTCAAATATAATTTTTGAAATTTGGTCACCGGGGCAGCCCGGGTGACTCAGTGGTTTAGTACCTGCCTTCAGCCTGGGGCCTGATCCTGGAGACCTGGGATCGAGTCCCACGTCAGGCTCCCTGCATGGAGCCTGCTTCTCCCTCTGCCTGTGTCTCTGCCTCTCTTTCTCTCTGTGTGTCTCATGAATAAATAAAATCTTTAAAAAGAAAAAAGAAAAACTATTCTGAATATTCTCAAATTAAATGTCCACTATTTAGTAGCTGTAAAATTATTTAATATACACATCTTCTTATTTAGTCACTCTTTGATGTTTTATAGAAAGTTTACTATTTTAACCTATTGAGAAATGTTAATTAATAACGAAACATCAATAAATAATTATCATAATGTGAATTGAAATATACTGTGTAAGACTACAGTTTTTGTATTTTTGATGAGGATTTCTTTATTCTTTTCTTCTTTGGATAAAACTAGAAATGGATCGCAAGGAAAATTAAGGAGCTATATTTAATTCTGACCACAAATCAAAGACAGGCTTAAAATTATTTGAGGAAAATTACTCAGTGGTGATAAGTGATATGGGATTGGGCCTGCCACAAATATTTTGTACAAAAACATAAAAGGAAGTTATAGTAACATCATTTCTACTTAGATTCACCAATCACATGGAACATACCCATATATCTATGTCTAAATCTATCTGTGTGTGTGATATATGGATAATAGCTATATATCCACATTTTCCCTGTCTTGTTAGTGGAGACCTGGCAATGTTTAGATGTCTGGGAGGTTTCTTGGGAGGACTTGTTTTTGTCCTCCCAAGGACAAAAAAAAAAAAAAAAAGCTTTTTTTGCTTTTTGTTTTAATGATTTTTATAGAATGGCCATCCTAAAGTAGAATTTGGGCTGCTTGGAATTTAAATACTGACTTATCACATGAAGTAGGTGGCAATTCCAGACTTGAGAGGCAGACAAAGTCAAAGTGTGTGTGTGTGTGTGTGTGTGTGTGTGTGTGAGAGAGAGAGAGAGAGAGAGAATGAGAGAGAAATTGGGAAAGAAAGAGAGGCATCAGAGTCTGGGTTACAGATGCAAAAGTTTAGAAACAGATTGATAGAAGTAAAGAAGCTTTCTAAGTTGCATTTATTTTTCAGTAATAAAAATAGTTAATGTTTTTGAGCACTTTCAGTTTCTCATGTTTCTCAATTTTTATAACAGTTTGTGTTAATGTTAGAATAGTATTTACAGTGATTTTCCTTATCAATTCTTATAACAATTTGTACATATGTTAGAATAGTGTTTACAATAATTTTCCAGAGGAGGAAGAATAAGCTATGGAAAAATAAAGTAATTTTCCCCAAAGTCACTCAATGAAAAAGTAGCTGATAGAAGTTGGATTTGAACTCAGGAATTTGTAGGTTATTGAAAGTCCTTAGTCATTATATGTACTGTTTCCATTGATCAGTTGCCCCGTATTCTTGCTGGTATTTAAGATCTCAGGTATGTGATTCATAGGTGATATGGCTTGGCATAAAGAACCAAAGACTTGGCAACAAACAAATAAGGCAAGAAAACAACTGAAATTCTCCTAGAGCTCTACTATTTAAAGATATTCACCATGAAAAAAAAAAAAAACCCACCAAATTATTTTAGAAAATAAGTGTCTTCTTCAAATTCCCTTAAATGCCTAGCAAGTCAATGCTAGTATATATAATGCTATTTCCCCCTTCTTTTACTATTTTCTTTCTTATCATGATGACATGCTCCTAATAGCACATGGTAAATGAAGGGAAAAATCCAGAGGCAAAAATATGGCAAGAATACTGAGATAGTGATTAAGAACAGATGGATGTTTTCTAAGGACAAGGGTGTGTGGTTTTTGTTTTTGTTTTTTAATGAGAGCTCACAAGAGATTTATAAGAATCAGTTAATATCCAAATATTAAGACATATATATGAAAATCCATCCAGGTCTAGCTCTATTTGTGTGTCACTGGCAATAATAGTATAAACCAAGTATTTTTGCAGAATGTCTATATTTAAATACATATTTCTAGCCTTCATTTCACAATATAAAAGTATTATATCTAAAAAGATACAATTCACCCCTCATTTCCCAGCCTTGAGTCCTAACTGATAAGGCTCAAGCCGAAAGGGAAAGGACGTCTTTACTGCTTGATGAGCAAGCACATTACCAGTGTCAAAACAAGATTTATAACAACTTGCAGTCTTAGATTTGTGGTCACTGTGGGTCCTCATACTCCCTATTCACCTCCAGTCAAAGATACTTGGGCCATCAGATGCAGATGAAGTTAACAGGAACTGAGGGAACATGAACCTCACAGAACATAGGAAGATCTTCCCAGGTGTGTTTAGTGTAGGGAAGCAGGAAATGCATGAGCGAATACCATTCCTGAGCAATAAAATTAGAAAGAACCTGTGTATTCATGTTCAGGTCTTCAGTTTTTTGTTTAAAGTAGAGGTACTCTATTCATTGGCAAAATATGGCCTGGTGAATGTATAGACCAAATTATTTGTCTCCAAAACTGCCCTCCAGGAAGGACCATGAAAGAATATCACTCTCCTTTTGTTGGACCCTGGCTCACGGGTGCCAACGTGTCCCGGTGGATGCCCCAGAGACTCAGACCCCAGACAGGCAGATGCAATTAGCAAGAGGGTTTATTGGACGTTTGCGCAAACGGGCTCTCCGCCTCAGAGGTGGCAGAGAGCCCCGATTAGCAATTACAGGCATCTTTTAAAGGCAAAAAGACCGCTTAAAGGCAAAGAAACCAGGGGAGTAGCATAGCATCCAGGTCAACATGAACCTGTTCAGGGACATTTCAGTCAGGGCGTGGGGGGGAATGGTTTTCTTATCTCGACAACCAGAATATTTTTTGTTGCTTAAATTCCAGGGAGGCACAGGGATGGGCTGCCTCTGGATTAGGGCTGGTCCTACTCACAAGGGCGGGGGGGGGGGGGGGGGGGGGAGGGTTTCTTCACTTTTTAATGGAAACAGGGAGAGTCCAGAGCAGCTTTCTCCCTTTTAAAAGAACTATTAGTGGAAAAGGCAGTCCTCAATTCTATTTGTTGTCTATCTGATATGTGGAATAAAGTAATTTATGATAGCTCCTTAGTAAGAGGCAAGATGTCTAGTTTGGGAAGCTAGCATCTAGGTTATCAATAATATCTAATTATCATGTAGTTACCTTATGCAAGGTATTATATTGGGTACTATGTATAGTATTTCACTTAATCTTTACAGCAATATATAAGATAGTATTATTATACCTCTGTGACAGATATAAAAACTGAAGCAGAGAGATACTCAAAGAATTTACTTTAGATTTAAACAAAAAGTGGATTTTGAATGGAATCTAGGCAGTCATGAAATCCCACTGAACAGAAAAGATTGCAATAGAAGGTAAAACTTAGAGGTTCCTGGGTGGTATAGTCTTTAAACTACTGACTCCTGGTTTTGGATCAGGTCGTGATCTCAGGGTTGTGAGATATATCCCATATAGGGCTCTGTACTCAGGAGAGAGTCTGCTTGAGAGTCTCTCTCTCCTTTTCCCTCTGCCTCCAGCCCCACATCCCACATGCGTTCTCTCTCTCTCTCTCTTTCTCCCTCTCTCTCTCTCTCTCAAATAAATAATTATTTTTAAAAAATCAGAGTATTAACACTTTGGAGCATTTATCTTGCTGGTGGAGAGGGGAGATGCAAATGCCAGCAAGAAGGAGTTAATAGGCAATATTTTCCTTTTCTCTTTCTGAGAGGGTCCACATAAATGAAAATGTACCAGAAACCATTTTATTCTGCTTTGTAAAATGTAATCTCAAAATATTTTGTCTTCAGACATTTTTCCCTTTGTTTAATTAATTTCTTTCAGAGGTATCTATTACTATGTGGTGTTCAATTGCAAATTGTTTTTCCATCTAGAGTTTGGTTTGCAATTCTCAAGGCAGTAATTTCCTAACGTAAGTAAGTTTTAACAAATAAATACCATTTTCTACAATTTTCTTTCAAAGAAGAATATTAGTAAAAATATTAGTAAAAATGTCTCTGAAATCTAAGCATTCAGTATTGAAAGACAATACATTTACTCTGCCAACAATAGGTGTTGAGTGGCTTTTTTTTTTAAGATTTTATTTATTTATTCATGAGAGACACAGAGAGAGAGGCTGAGACACAGGCAGAGAGAGAAACAGGGTCCATGCAGAAGCCCAATGTGGGACTTGATCCTGAGACTCCAAGGTCATGCCCTGGGCCTAAGGCAGGCACTCAGCTGCTGAGCCACCCAGGTGTCCCTGAGTGCCTTGTATATTCCCAACAATGTCTAAGGAACGGTGAGTTTGCAAAAGACATTATGGCTTATCTCCTTCCTACAAGACTGTCTCATCATCTCCTACTCTCCTATTTGCTCAACAAAAAGTAAAGAGTATATACATTTTGTTGCAAAAGATTCTAAGGATTTGATGTATATTCATTCATCCTGCAAGCATTTATTGGCTATTATGTGCTGGGTATAGGCTACATCCAAGATATTCAATCTTGAATAGGATATGGTATCAGAGATGGAAGCAAGATAAACTAGTTGACTTTTGAAGACATAAAATGAAAGTTATTCCCAAAGTGGCTGTGACTTGAATTTGCATTTTTGGCCTATCATATATTAGCTGCATGACTTGAGAACAATATAATTTCTCAGAGCTCCAGCTCCTCAATGGCAGCATGAGCCTATTGATTCTTCTTTCACAGGGTTCTTATGAGAATTTAAGACCAATGTATGTAAAATATCAACTACCTGGCAATTTTTAATAAATATTAGTTTTCTCTTCATTTTTAATTTGTCCAAAATAAAAGTAGACCAAAAAAGAAGAAAAAAGGCAAATCTAGTTATGGAGATAGAAGGTGAATAAGAGCTATTGGAAGTGAGCCTTCTTATGTTAAGTAGTCCCAGGAGACTAAGAGAAGATTGCTTTTACAGGTCTTGCTTGCCTGGTTTCTCAGCCTGAACTCTTTAATCCTTGTTAATCCATACCCATCAGAGTACACAGAACCAGAAAATATTCTATCAAGCCTCTGATAGTTTTGGCTTAGTTTTCCTCAAGCATATTTTCCTCAGCATCTTTTGCTCTTTCAATGAATTAATAGACTTCTCTTTTGAACATAGATTAATATTTTTATTTGTTATGACACAATTATATGCTAAGGACTTTATCCTTAGTTTTCATAACAACACTATGAAGTATATACTATAATTATATTTGTTTTAAACAAATAGAAGGTGAGAATCATAAAGGAGAAATAATTTGCCCGGTCACATGTCTTTGATGGAGAACTGAATCTTTGCCTGGCTTGTTTGTTTGACTTCAGTGGTTATACTGCTGTGAAATTGCAAGAAAAAATAAGTATTCTACTCTCTAAGCAAATTCACCAAGAAATAGAAGATAGGAGCCCTTGTTTCTTTACTTCAAAAGTTCATGAAATGATATTACTAAGATGATACTCCCCTAAATTGGTTTATCCTATGGGAACAATTAAACAATAATCACTTATAAATGGCCTCAGGGAAATGCTGAAGCTGGACTCTCTTATTCTGTAACTTCTAAACAAAATAACTGCAAGTATGGCCATGGTTAAAACAGATTTTACTTCTGTGGAATACATGACAATATATGGAATAAATTAAGGCACATTTGTCTGTAAAAGCATAATATACATTTGATTCAGAGTTGATATTTTGGGCAAGACTGCACTGTTTTTGCCCTGATAAAAAGATAATGATTCTTCAAAATAAGAAGTCATATAAATCTGATCAGAATTAACATGTTTACCAAGTCTAATAGTTTCTAATGCCAGAAAAGGTTATGATTTAATAAATATTTTTTAATGAAAATGAGTGTAGTACTTCCTTATCCAGAAGTTTTGTTCTTTTTTACATTATAGAAATTAAACTACAGTCTCAATGACAAAAAAAGGTAAATGAATGTAAAAATTATGAAATTGGGTAGATATTAATATGTTGAGTACACTGATAAAAAATTCATAAAAGAGACACCTGGGTGGCTCAGCGGTTGAGCGTCTGCCTTCAGCCCAGGGCGCGATCCTGGGATCCCGGGATCAAGTCCCACGTCAGGCTCCCTGCATGGAGCCTGCTTCTCTCTCTGCCTGTATTTCTGTCTCTCTCTGTGTCTCTCATGAAAAAATAAATAAAATCTTTTAAAAAAAATTCATAAAAGAACACTATAAATCCTGACCATCAAGAACTGCAAACAAACAAGAGTATCATATCAAATTTTAAAAAGTTTAGGTCCTCTTGGTGCTTAAAAATATAAATAAGAATACAAGTTTAAAATTGAGCCATGGGGGAAAAAAATGAGCCATGTACTTACACTTTTAGCCCTAATGGAGTAACTGGTACCAGACTAACACTTCTGTCATTAAAATAAATAAATGAAAAATAACAAATCCTGGAAAACTAGATTAACTATATGAAAGAAAAATCTCTTTTCATATATTAGATAAAAGATCATGCAAGATTGTGACTCCTAAAGGAAGAGAAATAAAGGATGTGATCCTTATGATCATGCTGGCTTTTTGCCTGGAAGCATCTTACAGATCTTCATGCATAGAAGGAAGAACAGTTTCACTAAGTACAAAAGACAGACATTAGAGGTTAGGAAATCAGAGACAGGTAGACTTTGCTGGGTATAAAATCAGATGAGAGGGCAATACACAGACAAAAATCTCCAGAGACCTACATGAGGCCCTCCATTGAGTTTTTGCCTGAATAGTAACTGGTGAAATGTAGAGAAAGATACATGCAAATGTGTGCATGTGTGCGTTTGTGTATCCATATGGATTCAATTAAGTGTGTAAATTTGTAAAAACACGTAATTTTTACAAAATCAGAATCATTCTCCCTTCTTTCTTCTGTGTCTCTCCGATTTCCTAGAAATATTATTTAAATGACCTTAGCTTTACATGTATGTGTGTGTTGTGTTTCATGGCATGGATAAATCATAATCAATACAATCAGCCTTTTTTGGTGAAACACTTTGTTTCCTGTTTTAAACCTTTGAACACTTTGTGACTATCATTTTCTTATGATAAATTCTAGGGATCCCTGGGTGGCTCAGTGGTTTAGTGCCTGCCTTCAGCCCAGGGCGTGATCCTGGAGTCCCGGGATCGAGTCCCATGTCAGGTTCCCTGCATGGAGCTGCTTCTCCCTCTGCCTGGTGTCTCTGCCTCTCTCTCTCTCTCTCTTTCTCTGTGTCTCTCATGAATAAATAAATAAAATCTTAAATAAAAAAAAGAAGAAAGAAAGAAATTCTAGGTAGGTGAATCATGATAATAAAAACTATGAGAGCAGCACCTTGGTGGTTCAGTCAGTTGAGCAAAGGACTCTTGATCTCAGCTCAGGTCTCAGTTTAAGGTCATGAGTTCAAGCCCCTCATTGCCTACTTAAAACAAAACAAAACAAAACAAAACAAAACAACTATGAGCTCTTGATAAATATTGCCTGATTGCCTCCAACAATTGTAATCATTTGTGCTCATATAGCACAGAATGAGTGCCAATTTTAACACATCTTTATTGGTATTTATATTTTCATTTTAAACTTTTTTCACATATTTTTTGAATAGTGGAGAGTATTTTGTCTGAAACCTTGCATCCCACTTTATTTTTAATATTACATTATAATATTGTTAAAATATATTGATGTAATGTTACAGATTTGACTAATACATACTTTTTTTCTTTATTGAAAAACCAACAGTTTGATGTTAGATGAATCTTGTTGCATTCTAAATTAAATGTTAAATGTATTTGTGTCATATAAAGACAAAAGCTGATATTATATCACTTATTAAAACTTGATTAATTATGTAGTGTTTTTAAAATTAAAAAAATAAAACCTAACATTCACAATGTTTGTACTAAGTGCCTGGTATTATTCAAAGTGCTTTGGATGTGTTACCAACTTTTTTTTCCCTCATTAAGTTTAAGTTTCATAATAGTTTCATAAGTAGGAAAAATTTCATCCCTCTTTCACAGATGAGGAAACTAAAGCACAGAGCAGGAAAATAACTTACCTAAAATTATGTACATAATAAGTGGCAGAGCTGGGATTTCAATTCGCTCCTGTTGGGGCACCTGTGTGGCTCAGTTGGTTGTGTCTGCCTCTTGGTTTTGGCTCAGGTCATGATGTCAGGGTATTGAGATCAAGCCCCATGTCAGGCTCCATGCTCAGTGGGGAGTCTGTTTGAGGATACCCTGTCTCTCTTATCCTCACGCCCCTCCCCCCACTTACACAACTCTCTCCTTCCCCCACAAAGTAAATAAATAGATCTTTAAAAATAAATAAATAATAAATAAATAAATGCCCTCTTACTGTATTACACTGTCTCAGAGAGCGATTATTTGTCTGGAACTCATTAAAAATACTGGATATGTTAAGCTAGAATTCTAATTCATGACTGTTTTGAGATAATTATATATGTTTGATAGAAATATGAAAACATATAAATAATTATTTTAAATAATTTTTAACCTCTTGGCAAAAGTTACTCTTTTGGCAAATTCTTAAAATTTATTCACCATATGCTTTGGCTACAGTAAAATGTCATAAAAGTATGAAGACACATTAAAAAACTAAGAAAACATTATGAAAAGAGATGAGGCAAAAGGAAGTTTATTGGCAAGGAAATGTCAAAATGAATGAGTAGATTTACAAAAGTACATTTGACCATTTTGCTATGGAACTAGAACTTAATGAATATATGTATCTGCAAACTCAAGAAAAGTCAGGCTATATGAGCCCAGAGCATAATGGTCCTGAGCTAAGATGTTCTAATATCATTTGAACCTAGTATTTTAGTACAGAGTCAAGTTTTTGTCATGTTATTTACAGTTATTGCCTTCTACGACAACTTACACCTAGACGTTCTGCATTTTTGTTTCCATTGCAGGCTTAAACTATGATCCGACTCCAGGCTTTTGTCCCACCAGTGGTGGATAGAGGCTGGTATTAATCTTCCTGGCATCTAATATGTCTACACAGATTACTGGACATCTTTGGTCTCAGGTTGCCCATCTAGCTATCCAATTTCTTACTGGAACCAGAGAACTGTGTGCTGAGTCTCCAACCATTTGACTAGGGCTCTAACTCCTTACCTAGTTCTGAATAGTGTTCAGGGAGCTAGATTCTATGTTCTCTACCCCATGGATGAAATGTTCTACTCCATGACTGGAACAAGCTCTGAATAGATTGATATTCCTCTATGAAGATACTCTCAGCTGCATATTCTATAATCTTGAGCTACTTTTTAAACACTGTGTGTATCTGTATGCAGAGCATGCCCCCTGGAAACCAGTCACAGTCCAATAAAAGATCAACTTTGTTAAGGAGGAAAGATGGAACAAAAGCAAGAATCCATACATTTATAACAAGAATGAATTATTCTTTGACTCTTAATACATTAAAAAATGTAGTATTCCAATATTTTTTCTCAATTTTCTCAAGTTTATTTAACAATTACACAAAAATTCTAATATCCATCAACTTTCAGTTTGTCTTCTTTTACATAATAAAAGAACTCCAGAGCTTCTTTGGATTAGAATATAAAAAGGGGTATGGTTTGTAATCCACCAGTTTACCGTGTTATTTCTGCTACCCACTATCTGGCAGTGGTTTCCACCAGTAATCATAGAGTACTATTGTGGACAAGCCATGGAGATATCCTCACAGGATACCCTCAACCCAACATAATTCTGACTTCAGAGATTCTCCCTAGGCTTTCAAAGCTGAAGAGTTAGGGGTACACATCCAAAGACATCTATCTACACAGCCATTCCACAGCAGAAGTGCTAGGATCTGTGGGTGCTGTGACCAAAATAAAGAGCTCCACCACAGTTCAGTTTTTACAGTGTGCAGAACTCAATCACACCTTCTAATGTTCAGTTACTTTTTTTTTTTTTTCTGTATGTGTTACCTGGCTCCATGTCCATCTCTTCTTGAACAATTATCATCTCCATAGACCCACTCTTCCCAAAGGCCTTTTCTTAATCTCCCTTGAAAGTACTAGAAGCCCACACCTTACATTAGGAGAAAGGAAGCTATCTTTTTTCTCTAATCAATTATATGACCAGATAAGACATCAGTCCTTTGCCTGGAGTCCACAGGGACATTTTGACTGTCAGCTAGTATTCCCATACCTGTGAATTTCACTAGCATAAAATGGGCTCAAATTCCAGTTTTTTATTTTGTATATGCAAATATTTTAGAGAAAAATTCAAAGGCAGAATTAATTCTGATCATTTCTTTTGAGGGGGGGTTAGAACAGAGAGAACAAGAGTGAACATTCATTCCTTTAAATTAGTGACAAATGATACAAAATTTAAGATCCCTTTGAAATGCAGAAAATGTTCAATCTCTAGACCATCTGCAACAAATTTACAGCAAATACTCCTGCATCCCTGGAAACAGTTTTATGCCACAAACTAGGAATTTCTCCAAAGTTACAATTACATGATTCAAAACAGGTAATTTTCACCCCAATCTCATGTTTTCATTCCAGGTTTTAGTTAATGCTGTCTTGATGGTTGCTGTTTGATGAATCAGCTTTCCTGTTAACTAGAGGTGCAGGGCCATCATCTAATGAAAACACTCTGTATTTTATGACTCCCTGGGCTGCAGTTCTGCATATTAAAATGGAATTTCAATCTCACTGTTAGAAATAAAATCAAAACTAGCATCTGTGGTTTGAACAGAACTGAGAAAAATGCTGCTCATTTAATTTTAACAATATTTTTCATGCTAGACAGTATAAAAAAGAGGCCCTGGATATAATTTTAAAATGCCTATAAATTAGAAATAAATTGGTAGAAATCAGCACAATAGTTCAGTGCACGGGTTAGTTCATTATATCCACAAATTTGAATGCTAAAAGTTTTCTGCTCTAGTTAGAAGTTTGCCAAAATATTCATAAATTAAGATTTCCTGCTGTTCCTCAAATAGCACTGGTAGCAGCTCACTTCCATTCCTCCTATTACAAGTGTTGAAGGCCTCTGCTCACTTTGAGAAAGTCTCTTCTGTCTAGGAATGATCACACATTCACATTCAAAAGGAAAAGGAGAAATAATTTCATAGCTCAGAATAAAAGTCATGGCAATAGATTAGTAAAAAAGAAAAAAATTGGAGCTTCCTTGATTGTTTTCATCAGTCATATTTACACAAAAACACTTAAAAGATCATGCTGAAACAAAATGGCAAACTTATCATTAGTGAGTTAATCAACAATAAAGCATTAACCAGTGTGCTCACTGTCCATCCAACCCTTTCTCCTTATCCTTTTCTCTTTCTTCCCCTCCCATTACACACCATGCACATACCCATAGACATGTACTCATAGTCCATTTTAATTAATTATGCAAGTTTCTGAAGCTTTTGTGTTACTCAAATTGTATTTCAAGATAATAAGATATATAGAGAAGAAATATCAGTGTTGGGCGCTGTGCAATCCAGCTTTATTACAGCTTCAAAATCTCCAGCCTATTTGTTTTCACTGTATAAGTTACTTTAAATGATATTACTACAGAATAATTATTATCATGAAAAAAAGAGAACAGTACACAAGAGACATAAATGCAATAGCACTATTTATGAAACAAATATCTTATATATAATACTAATCCTGTGCCCAATCTTCATCTCATACAATTTTCCCAACAACCCACTAAGTAGGTGTTATTAATATCTTCCTTCTAAAAAATCTGTTAACAAAGGTTCAGAGTAGTTAAGTAATTTATGATAGGTCATAAAACTGACAAGTTTCAAAATGAGGATTTAAACTGATGTTTTTGTAATTCTAAAAGCCAATATTCTTACATTTTAAATTATATTCCATATTCTTAAATTTTAAATTATATTCCTTTATACATCTAGTCTTGCAGGTATGTATGAGGGTTTGAAACAACTGGCATCTAGATCTCTGGAGTGAACTAATGAATGAAAAATGTTTTGAGTCTGGGTAGGAAAGACCTGGGACAGTATTCCATGCTTGTTCTCATTTTACTTCCACTTCTACTCCTTCCGTTGATTTTTCCTTTTTTTCCTCTTCTCACTCTTGGTTTGCTCTGCATTTTCTTCATTAATGGAGCCCTCATCATCATTGACAGAGTCATCTTCTTTCTAGTTAATTTTTACAGAGGTCCTTAGAAAAAGCACTATATGTATATATAAACCTCAAAATCATATGCAATGTCATTAATAATAGTCCATTTTATAAGAAAAATGACTCTTGGAGAAGGTAAATGATGTTTCTTGTAAAATTGCACATGTAAGATGATTAGAATGTTTAAATCTGATAGAATTGGGGATTAAGAGGTAAATATCAGCTGGTAGCAAGAAGTAGTTTTATGACATTTCAGCTCATTTCTTTCTTTTTTTTTTTTTTAAGATTTTATTTATCTATTCATGAGAGACACACAGAGAGAGGAAGAGACACAGGCAGAGGGAGAAGCAGGCTCCATGCAGGGATCCCAGTGTGGGACTTGATCCCCTGATTCCGGGATCATGCCTTGAGCCAAAGGCAAAGGTTCAAACACTAAGCCACCCACGCATCCCTCAACTCATCTCTTTCACAAGTCAAAAAGCACACCTGAGAACCTTTTAGTCTCTTCAGCATCCAAACCTTGTCTCAGATCCAGAGCGCATATTTTGTTTCTAAATTTCATCAGAAGATTTAGAGTTTACTGATCAAATCCATCCCTCAAAAAATTGTCTAATTTAACCAGACACTTATAACTTACACATGCAGTATTCTTACATGTAGTACAAACACCAACATGTACTACCAGATTCCTTGGATTGTCACTTATCTTGTAGGATTTCTCCTAGAATACTACCAGAACACCTGGATTATTGCAAATCTAAACAGTTTCTAGGTTTGGACTTTAACTTTTATTGACGACCTTATTTTCTACCAAGTCTGAAGAGAAACAAGCTAATCCATGGAAAGTCCTAGAATTTTTTATTATGTAGAAGATAAACATCCTTGGGGAAAAAAATCATTGCCACTAATGTGAGTGCTCCTAAAAGCCAAATACCACCTTAGTTCTTTACAATGAATAAAAAAAAAAGAACACATATACCATACATTATTGAACAATGAGGTGAATTCATAGATTCATTCACTGATATCAGTTCTTAGGAGATCCATCTTCCTAATTTTAAAGAGGTGAATAGTTTTCTCTCCTCTATAGTGATAAATTAATTGCTCTAAAGACTAATAAGCGATGTCTGCATAAGTTACAGGACAAAGTTCATGGGCAGAATAAGATTTTAGGTCCATTTGACATAAGCAAATTGAACTTGTTATGATTATGTCTCCATTTTCTTTTTTCTTTGCCAAACTAGGGGAGTGTGGGATTGAACATTTATTGTCTTCCAGAAAAACTTTTGAAGATAGGTGTTATTAGCCCTCACATTTACAGATGGAGAAACCTAGGTTTAGAATGGTTTACTTATTAATAGTCACACAGTGACCTACCCATTCTCAAAGAGTAGGATTTTTGTACACAATACAGCAGAGATTCCAAAATATGTAGTATATTTAACATCTCTACATAGAATTTAAAAAATTAGGAAAATTCTAACACATTATTAGGATGGAAATTACAATAAGTCCAGTTTCTTAGAATATTTATAAGAATGTTTAGATAGTAATTTAAATCTGGACTCTTAAGATGAGTCCAGCTTGTTGTAGAATGATATAAAATAATAAGTCATGATCCTTAGTTCCCCTGTGCTTTGGGTCAAGTTGACCAAAATGAATACATAGGGAGGGAGTACTTTATAGGATCATCTAATGTTAAAGTATATGGTCAGCTTTTAGGTACAGAAGAAAAAGAGGAACTGGGGTGTGTTCATACAATTCATGAGGGCTGTGTCTTACACTGTGTCTTGAAGCATGAATAGGATTTACATTTGTGAGTGTTGGAATAAGGTTACATTTAAGATAACAACGAATGGAGATAAGGAACATGGTATAATTTTGAAATCTAAAAAATTCTGAAAGCTGAAAGTTTTTATAGCTCATTCATTGGTAAAATAAGCCCTGAACTAATATAAAATTTTTATTTTTATTTTTTTTTTTAAATTTTTTTTTTAATTTTTATTTATTTATGATAGTCACAGAGAGAGAGAGAGAGGCAGAGACACAGGCAGAGGGAGAAGCAGGCTCCATGCACCGGAAGCCTGATGTGGGATTCGATCCTGGGTCTCCAGGATCGCGCCCTGGGCCAAAGGCAGGCGCCAAACCGCTGTGCCACCCAGGGATCCCTTAATAGTCTTCATGTATCCCATTTGGTGTAAATATTTATATATTTAGTTACAAAAATATTCATGTGTTTATTGTGTTTAAAGATGCTGCCTCAGATCCAAATGAGGCTGCTATATGTTATACAAATATGCTTCCATTAGTATCTTTCTAAGATCCAGCATTTCTGAATTGTTTTATCCACCTGAGTTAGGAATCATGAAACTTCATTGTATTGGGAGTGAGAGAAGGAAAGAGTACTAAGATACTGAGGAGGCCAGAGTACACAATGAAGCAGGTTACACAGAACCTAAAGATAGGCCAATGATAGGAACTAAGGTAATAGCATTAGGTAAGTGTTATTGATTCTTCAGGATGAGTGCAATAGGGTGACAATGACATTTTTTTAAGAAAAAAAGATGCCAGTTAATATACTGAATACATATTGGACAGAAGAAAAAGAAGAGTAAAACAAACAAAAAAACAACCAGAAAATTACTCTACTACTTCTCTAGTTTCTAGCTGCAAAGTCATAAGGAAGCTATTTAACTTTCTAATACTTTAATTTACTTGATAAAACAAAGATAATAACAGTACCTATGTTACTAGGATGTTTTGAACATCAAATATTTCAATACGTGTACATCACTTAGAAGATTTTCTGACATATATTAAAAGCCCAATGAATAGTACCTATAACTGCCATTGTCATTATAGAACTAGTGACACTGAACAAAATAAAGAATAGAAACAAATGTTAAAATTGACCCTAAAGTTTATTTTCTGGAAGACTGGGAAAAGATTGCTCTATTATCTGAAAAGAAATATAAACACTTTTATGGATTCATTTGTTCACCTCAGAGTCTGAGGGTAGATGGTCTGATTTTTTAAAAAGGGACAGAAAAGCATCATAGAAATTACTGCCTATTAAATGTAGAGAAGATAATAAAACATATGTTAGTATAATTATATAACTACCTAGCAGATACTGTATTGATGATTGATAAACCACTTGGACATCAAATAGGCAAATTTTAATTGGATAATAAAGAAAGATTGTGGCTTTTGTGGAGAAGTTCTTTGTTCCCTGCCCCCCCTAAAATGATAAAAAAAAAAAAAAAAAAACCGAATGACAAAAAATACAGATCCTTCAATTCTATGATTCAAATTTGGCCAGTTTTCTTTGGACATAACCAATAAGGGTCAAGGTATTAAAAACATACAAACAACTACATAGATCATCACAGAATGAAACTACTGGGAAAGTAGGCAACAGTCCTGGAATAGAGATTGTCCTAGTGGAAAATTGAAGGCACATCTTATATCGGAGATAATGCAATCTAACTTTAGAATCCATTCTCCTCAAAACACTCATGACAGATGAAGTCCATAATCATGTAGTGAGCTAAATTCATTTTTCCACTCAGATGTATCATACTTATAAATTTATTATTCTAGTGCCAAATAGAATCAAGCCTTTTCTTTGATATTCTCCCCCTAAAATAAAAATTTTGATTAGCCAAAAAGATAATTTAGGGAGAGAGAATTTGTTTTATAAAGGAATTTACTAGAAAAATAGCCTCACAATGAGGACTTTATGTTAGTTAAGTCTTCATCCTTCCACTAAAAAACTTCCCTGAGCATTTACTTAAGTAATCACATAGCAAATCTTATACACAGATAAAGATACAATTCCTGCAATCTCGGATGTTAGAGTCAAATGACCTCAGGCTAGATTCCAACTAAGCACCCTACAGCACCAGTCTGGAATGGATTCCTGCCCCAAGTGAGAGATTTAGCTCATCTGAAGCCGGACTTTCCCTGTTACTGGTGTGTTCAAGTGCCTGGGCTATAAAGTTGTCAGGTTGTAGTTCAAATCTTTAGTGTGTCACTTACAAACTATGTTACCTTGAGCGACTTAAACTCTTTGTTGCCTCACTTTCCTCATCTATAAAGTAGAGAGATAGTGTTATCTTTCCTGTAGTAGCATTGTGACCTTTAAACATGTTTAAAGAGTCCGATATAGCACAGAGAAAGTATCCAATAAATATTAGTTCTCCTTCTGGTATCAGTACCTCACCTTGATTTTCTCTATCCTTCCATTCCCCATGGCTTCTTGATTCCTCCTGTCAGCTAAGTCTTTTAACCACTCCAGACTTGTTTTACCCATTAGTGATAAAAGTTAACTTTTACCAAGTCGTTCTTTACTGATTTTTCTACACTGACATTTATATTGAATGGGGCCATCAGAGTTATGCATTTTCCTATGATATAATAGCAAAATTTGTATTGCCTATTTTGCATCCAACCACTATAAAATTGCTTTTTTGCATCCAAGCACTATATTAAATGCTTTTACATGTATTCTCTTTTTTTATCCTTATAATTACTTTAAGAGGTAGATGCTGTTATTTTTTTCCTATTTTGTAGATAAAAAAGACTGAAAGAGATTAATAAATTGCCTAAGGTTGCAGACTTAATAATTGACAGCACATAATTTTAACCATATACTCCTGACTCCAGACCTTAGTTCCACCTGAAACATGGTATTTTTTTTAAGATTTTATTTATTTATTCATGAGAGACACACACAGAAAGAGAGAGAGGCAGAGACACAGGCAGAAGGAGAAGCAGGCTCCATGCAGGAAGCCCGATATGGGACTCGATCCTGGGTCTCCAGGATCACGCCCTGGATGAAGGCAGCACTAGACCGCTGAGCCACCCAGGCTACCCTGAAACATGGTATTAACCATGATAGCCACCAGAGAGCCCGCATGCTTCATAGATTTTTATCACAAATTTTAAAACTACATTGTATTGGTTTCCCATTGCTGCTGTAACAATTAACCATAAATTTAGTCAATTAAAACAATACAAACTAATTCTTTTATAGTTTTGTAGGTCAGAAGTCCAAAATCATTTCCACTGGGCTAATGTCAAGTGTTTGGCAGGGTTAGTTCCTTTTTGAGACCCTGAGGGAAAAAGCTGTTTTTGCCCTTTTCAGCTTTAATGGCTGCTTGTATTTCTTGGCTGATGGCCCCTCTTTCATCTTCATACCGCATCACCCATTTCTCCTTTTATTATTACAGTCTCCTCCTCTGATTTTTTTTTTTTTTTTTTTTTTTAGATTTTATTTAATTATTCATGAGAGACCCACAGAGAGAGAGGCAGAGACACAGGCAGAGGGAGAAGCAGGCTCCATGCAGGGAGCCTGATGAGGGACTCAATCCCAAGACTCCAGGTTCACGTCCTGGGCCTAAGGCAGGCACTAAAACGCTGAGCCACCCAGGGATCTCCTCCTCCTCTGATTTAACTGCTTCTCTCTCTTTTTCTCTCTTTCTCTCTTTAAGGAGGCTCCACACAGGGCTTGAACTCACACCTTGAGATCATAACTTGAGTTGAGATCAAGAGTTGTATGCTTTACCGACTGAGCCACCCAGGCACCCCTCTTGTCTCCTCATAAGGATGGTTATGACTACACAGAGTCCACTTGGATAATCCACGATAATCTCCTCATCTCAAATGCCTTGATTTAATCACATCTGCCAGATTCCTTTTGCAATATACTATAACCTTCACAGGTTCCACGTTTTGTAGTGTGGGTACACTTGGAGTGCCATTATCCAGACTGCCATACACCTTTTCACTTATATTCATATTAATTCTCTACAATTACATGAAGAATTACTTTGAAAAGGTTATAATAAGATGAAATATGCTCTTCTGAATCACCGTTATGGCCTTTAAACCATAGTAGGAATATTGTGATTCACTCTTATCTACTGTGGGAAAAATATCTTCCAAAGTATTGAGTGACAGAAAAGCACTAAATTAATAAAGCAAGATTGTTTAAAGCATAGCATTTCTCTGTACATAAAACAACAGATTTTCTTTCAACAAATACTTGTTAATGGAACAGATATAATAAAAGAATAGCATTTTCATGTAACAAGGTTATCTATTAATTACTTAGGCTGCTGGGATCCCTGGGTGGCGCAGCGGTTTGGCACCTGCCTTTGGCCCAGGGCGCGATCCTGGAGACCCCGGATCGAATCCCATGTGGGGCTCCCGGTGCATGGAGCCTGCTTCTCCCTCTGCCTATGTCTCTGCCTCTCTCTCTCTCTCTCTCTCTCTCTCTCTCTTTCTGTGTGTGACTATCATAAAATAAATTTAAAAAAATTAAAAAAAATATTTAAAAAAATTACTTAGGCTGCTTCTGTACTCACTTTCTTCTTTTCTCTATTCAAGTTAGTGCATTATTTTCATATTTAGCTGTATTAGTCACAGTTCCCAATGTACTTGGTTTATCTGATGTAAGATTAATGTAGTATCAATAAATTTTATGGAATTACTATTTCTTGTTATTGAACAAGAGATATATAACCAAACTATCAAAGGCTTTGTATTGGATGTGATATAAAAGAGAATTGAAAACTAATATAAACTAAGGGAGAATATTCTGATAATGACTTCTTGACATGGCATTTCATATTGTGCAGATTATGAACTGGTCCAGCAGGTCAGAAAACTGTATCTTTAATTGGTCTTTATAACCATCTTTCCAACCTCTGCAAGATATTAACTAATAAAGGAGAACATGGCTTGCATTATTTAGGGCCTGAATAATTAGCAAGTCAGTACCCAGACGAAGCTGATATATTTTATTATTGGAAAAATCTAAGCTACCATATTAACTACATCTTTGGTATCTGAAAGATACCCATCGAGGCAGTAGTCTGAGATCTCCTGCAATGATGTCCATGATCTGAGTTGTTTTAATTTTAAAACAAGCTTGTTTTTCTTTAATTTGAATTTAAATAATGATCTCTACCAACTGGTTGAAAACCATTATTGTCCTAAGTTTTATTTGGGATGAAAGAAACTTATCCCAGACCACATCTAATTCCTAGTCTCTTATTCAGTTAGTAGAAGCATTTGTTATTACATGCAATGAAATTGAAAAGTGCTGACCAAGGGGGAAAATATAAATTAAAAGGAAATTAAATACTCTCTAACAGATGGACAGAGTCAATTAGTTATAAACTTCAGTGAGATAAAAATGTAATCTGTGGTGATTCAGGATTTTGTTTGTGCATATTGTGTGTGAGTGTATATGCTGTAGTTGCATGTCTATGTTAGACACTCAGGAAACTGTTAGGCCTTTGGAGAATGTTGGCATTGAATGGACAACAGGCTTAGGGTGTAGCAAAAATTATTTCAACAAAACACTACAGTGTAGGTAACCTACACTAGTGTACCTATAGTATAGGTAACATAACTTCACGGTTCGGTGGGGACAAAAGGAGGAGTATCCACACTTTGATGATAAGGACAAATCTTCAGTGATTCTCTAGATGTCAGTTCAATTCACATCAAGAATTTGGTTCCTATTATATGTAAAACTCTTAGCCAAGGTTTAATATATATTCCAAGTTATTGTAAGACATAGTTTTGCCCATAATTCATAAACAATCTAATAGCTATGTTATGTAATTTAAGATATGTTGAGGGGACTTTAAAAGGACAATAATCCATGACTCATTTTCTTAAAAATAAATGTCATAAAAATGGAGGAGCAACATGTAATTAGAAGATATTTAAAAGAAATCAAAATATGTGTGGAATTTGTCTATATTCTAATTTGAACAAATCAACTATAAGAAGATATTTTTAAGGCAGTTTACGAAAAGCAGACACAAACAGTATTACAAGATATTGAAAAGAAAAATTATGTGATCTGATCTTTTTTAAAAAAGAAAATAATTAACTTGAATGACAGATTTAGTTTGAATTCCCTATTAAAATGAGCATTGACCTGAGTCAAAGTATTAGGTAATGTTTCAAATATCAACATGCATTTTGTTAACAATTCAAAGTACACCTACACCCCTTCCCTACAAAAACAGGCTCTGATTCTGTTAGTTTTATATTATTTGGCCTTTTCTTTGCGGTAGTATGTTGGAGCAGTGACATGATGTGCTGATTAAGAGCGTAGGCTTTGGAGTCAGAAGGCAATAGTTCCGGGTACTGGGTCTCTCACTTGTCAGCAGGGTAACTTTGACTTAAGAATCCTTGAAATGCCTCATTCTCATCATGTGTGAAATGGGTACTCATGTGGGACTGTGGAGAGGATTTAATGAGAAGCTGTCCCACAAGGCAACCCCTGAGAAACAAAGTAGCGGGGGTGCCTGGGTCATTCAGGAGGTTAAACATCTGACTCTTGACTTCTGTTCAGGTCATGGCTTCAGGATTGTGAGATTGAGCCCCCTGTCATGCTCTGCACTGGGAGTGGAGCTTGCTTAAGATTTTCCCTATCTGGCCTTTCTTCCACCCCCTTTCTCAAAAAAAAAAGAAAAAGGAAAGAAGAAAAGAAAGAAAGAAAGAAAGAAAGAAAGAAAGAAAGAAAGAAAGAAAGAAAGAAAGAAAGAAAAGAAAGAAAGAAAGAAAGAAAGAAAGAAAGAAAGAAAGAAAGAAAGAAAAAAGAAAAGAAGAAAGAAAGAAAGAAGAAAGAAAGAAAGAAAGAAAGAAAGAAAGAAAGAAAGAAAGAAAGGAAAATTTCAAAATGAATATCTTATAATTTGAGACAAATGTTATAGCAGCGTTAATTTTTTTTAAATTATATGTACTTTCAATTTCCTATCATGTGATTTTTGGAGAAGGTTGAAGCTAGTAAGAATAGAATATACTATGAGAAAATACCTAGTTTGGACAATATATTTTGAAAGCTAGAGACCTCAAAAGCCTCACTCCTCAGGGTTCTCAGCATTAAGACACAAATCAAAACAAAACAAAACTCAGTTACTATAAATTGAACTTATGTCTTTCAAATTATCTCAGTGATTCAAATGGTCTTGGCTATGAGGAATAAAAAGTGATTTTCAAAACTGTGAACAAAAGAAAGAATATAAATATCAGAAAGATATATACTACAGTTTTACAGAAATTCAGAGGAACAAGAACAAATTTCCAGCATAAGAGAACAGTGAAAGCTTTATTATATGGAAGAAATAGCCTTCGAAACGAGCTTGTAAAACAGTTTGTGATTTTGATACATAGAATTGAAGATAGAAGTGGTTATACTAAATGCAGGGAAAAATAGAAACAAAGGTATGCAGAACCAGTATGAATAAGGATTATCTTCTATATGCGGAGGCCGAGAAAATTAGGGCCATTCAAGTTTAACATTGGCACGAGTACAACCATTGTAGCTTCGGCAGCCATCTCAGGCCACTGTGACCAGGCCACCATGACCAGGAGCTGAACTCTATCTTACCCGGCTACAGAAAAAACCACAAAGCACACCCTTATCGGAATAAGGAAGCAAGAGCTTGTGAGACCTCTTTACTGGAGATTCTCACACCCCCACCCTTACTGAAAAACCCCACGTTACCCCTAGACCAGCCCATAAAAACCCATCTGTAACCCACCTCAGGGTCCAAGTGTCAGTATACTTAGACCCAAGCTCGAGCTTATACCTTCATGTACTTGCATCAATGTTGGTTCCTTGGTGGTTTTCTCAGATTCACAATCTTGGGCACAACATATATCTCCATAAATATTGAATGTAGATAGATCATAATATCACCAAAAGGTGAATCTTTTTCCAAAATTTAATTTTGGAAACTTACAAATGTTTATGTTTATTTATTTTAAGATTTTATTTATTTGAGAGAGAGACCACAAGCAGGGGAAGTGGCAGAGGAAGAGGGAGAAGCAGGCTCCCTGCTAAGCAGAGACTGCCCCCCCCCCCAATGTGGGGCTCAACTCCAGGATGCCAGAATCATGACCTGAGCTGAAGCAGACACCCAACTGACTGAGCCACCCAGGTGCCCCTAAGTTATATTTTTGAGACATAATTAATGTACAATAAATTACACATATTTAAAGATGTAATTAAAGAAGTTTAATTACATAGGTATACATAGGTATACAACTGGGAAATGAACATCACTCTCAAGAAGGTGAATGTGTATATCACTCCTAAAGTTTCCTTATGCCTCCTTGTAATCTCTACCCCTTCACACTCACAGCCTCCAAGCCCAAGCAACTACTGATCTATTTTCTGACACTATTAAGTTTGTATTTTCTAGAGATTTATAAAAATGGAATTACACAGTATGTACTTCTTCATATCTGGTTCTTCCACTCAGAATAATTACATTGGGATTTATCCATGTTGTATCCATCAAGAGTTTGATCCTTTTTATTGCTGACTAGTACTCCATTATAGAATACACCACAGGTATTTTTTGTTTGTTTGTTTGTTTGTTTTTGTTTTTGTTTTTGTTTTTTTTAATCTATTTGTCTGTTGATGGACATTTGGGTGGTTTCCACTTTTTACTATTTCACATAAAGCAGCTATGAATATTTATGTAGAAATTTTTCTACGGACATACGCTTCATTTTCCTTTGGATAAAAACTTAGGAGTGAAATGGCTCTATCATATGGTAGCTGTGTGATTAACTTTTTAAAGAACTGCCAAATTTTTTCCCAAACTGGTTGAATCATTTTGTAAGTGTATGAAAATTTTAGTTGTTTCAAATTCTCACTAACATCATTTTGATAACAAAATGGTAACTACATGGGGAGATGAGATTTAAAACTTAGAACTTAAATCTACTTAAAGGATGTTTAAACAAAATATTACTCTTTGGGGACTAGATACTTGTATTCCTATATATCTGCTTGAGTTTTTCTTTGGAACTCAATTAAATCGCTTGGAAATAGTTTGGTCCTTTAGGTCTGGCTTTTGAAATTTGTTGGGCATCACCAAAAATAATTATTCCTCAAAAGCAAGGCAAGATCCTTCTGAGTATTCTATCAATGTTCAGTGAATAATGAGATCTTCCAATTTGAGTCTTAGAAACAGGTGCTACTTTTCCACATGGGATCTCTGGTCATTGTTTCCTCTAATGATTTTGAATGGCTCTTTCCTTGGCCTCATACAGTTTCCTCACACCCATGAACTGTCAGGATTCTGCTGAATACTTGATAGTGATTGCAAATCTATAGGTTCTCTGTTGTGTGCAGCTTTCATCTCTCCAGTACTATATCCAAAGTTTAGTCATCTTCATCTCTGTCAACATCAGCTCTTCCTCCTCAATTCAGAGAGTCCTTTAAGCTTTACCCTCCCTCTGCAGCTGTGTAGAAAGTTTCTCATGACACTAAGATGAAATCATAGAATTCATTTCATGTTTTATAACTTGCAAGGACCCTATCTTTCAATGTCTAGGGTCCAATTTCATGAAAATCATTGTTTGCCATATTCTATGTGATTTTATTTATTTATTCATGGCAGACACAGAGAGAGAGAGAGGCAGAGACACAGGCAGAAGGAGAAGCAGGCTCCATGCAGGGAGCCCGATGCAGGACTAGATCCCGGGTCTCCAGGATCACACCCTGAGCTGAAGGCGGCGCTAAACCATTGGGCCACCGGGGGCTGCCCTGGTTTTGATTGTTTTAAGAGGGAGAGTATATCCAGTCCTTGTTATTTCATCTTGATCACAAGTGTAAGTCTTGAACACTTTAATAGAAAGATCTTACTCTTTCTTGCATATATGTTAATATCAGAAAGTACAATTCCAGACTTCTTTTGGACAAAATTCAGCATATAAGAAGAAATTCAATATATCTAGAAAACATAGAAAAATCTCTGGTCCAGGATGTGGCTTATATAGCTACTTAACTTCTTCCCCTGGCACCTTACACTCACCTCCCCCGGAAGGAGAATAGCTGGATCCAAATATAGTGATTATCTGTGTAATGAGGGACATCATTTATACTTCCTCTCCCAAAAAATTATAGGTCTTGAAACCCATCCTTTCTGTCTGCTGAGGGCTTAATGATTTGAAATCAGTGATACTTTGGACCTTGAGTGCATCTCTCTGAAATTCATTTTTTTTTTTTATTAGTCAGATGGAATAACAACCATCCTGTTTCTTAAAAATTAGGCAAATAAATTTCATTTGTTGAACATAGGTTCAATAATTGTAATTGAGATTCTCAACATTATTTTTATTTATTATATTAATATTGTATTTTAGGTATCAAGAGTTACTTTTTTAGATATTTTTAACATTGTACTAAGTGATAAATTCTAAAATAACCAGAAAGGCTAACTGAATAACACCTTCAATGTTCAAGTATTTATCTATAGAAGCAAAGTTCTATAAGCCACTATATTAACCTTCTGCCACTGCCTTTGAATCCATGCTGGGCGAGTTCCCTTTTCTCTTCTAACATTTCTTCCTTCTCCTTTCCATGCTGCAGGATCCATTTTAATTTGTGCCTAATTCAGACAGAGAAAATAAAGTAATAGTGTCTCAAAATCTAACACTCTCCAACTGATATTTTAAATGAACCAAAAAAAAACCTAAACTTTGTAAAAACTGATCATAAAGTAATTTTTAAATTAATTTTTTAATTTAACTTCAATTTGCCAACATATAGTATAACACCTAGTGCCCATCACATAAAGTAATTCTTGAAGAAGTCTGCTTAACATGTTTGGTTTATAGCAAGAGAACATAATTTTCTCTGATTTGTTAGCTAGTATTTTTTCCCCTTTGAACATAAATGCATAGGACAAAACCAAATTAAAATATACTATCTTTTATCAAATCAAAGATAGTCAATATCCTTCCAAATTTGGTGAAACATGGTGGTAATTCAGACATATTCTCCCTACTACAACCAAGAACACCAGACTGCTTCTCCTGAAATTACAACTAGGCAACCTTCCTGTGATTCATTTTTGCAAATTTTTCATGTCTGTCTGAGCTATATCTATCAAGTTTTTATTTTTGTTTTTTTTTTTCAGTTTTAAGTTTTTTTGTGTGTTTTTACACAAGTGGGAGAAAATATATACATTGTTCTAACCATACTTTTTTTCACTTAATAATATGTTAGAAATCAAATATGTATTTATTATGGCTTTTTATATTATTCATTTCACCTTATCCCACCCCACCTGGAATATATTATATCCTGCTATACCCTTTGTTCCTTTATCAATCTTCAGAGAAACTGTTTTGCTACCATCTCTCACTAACTACTTACAATGAATGTCTGAAGGGAAACCCAGAGCTTAACCCATGCCAAAGAAGAAGAGCAAATGGAAGGATGTTGTGTAAGTCAGAGTTTTTCAGGGAAACAGTATCAATAGGATAGACAGAGATATATATAAGAAAGAGGTTTATTGTAAGAATTGGTTCACCTAATTATGGTGGCCAAGAAGTCCCACATTCTGCCATCTACAGACTAAAGAATGAGGAAAGCCAGTGATGTAATTCAGCCTGAGTTTGAAGGCCTGAGAAAAAGGGGCCCACTGGTGTTGAGTCCTAGAGTATGAAGGAGCTCAGACATCTGATGTCCAAGGGCTTTCAAATGATTAGATGATGCTCACCCACAGTGATAGGGTAAAGTCTGCTAATTCAAATGCTAATCTCTTCCAGAAATACTCTCACAGGCACACCCAGAAATAATCTCTTATCATCTATCTGGGCATCTTGTAGCCCAGTCACATAGACATATAAACTTTACCATCTTAGATTTAATACTAAAACTCCATTTGGGTGGTCCTTTATCTGAATCAGTCTGTATGAAATAATTGTACTGCTCCGATATTTTTATTCTTTTGCTTAAAAGCCTTCATATGTTCTCAAATATTTATTTAATTATGTACAATTATGCTAACATTTAAGGCTGTGCAGTATCTACAAATCTTTATGTTCTAGTATTCCTCTGCAAATATTTCATATGTTTTATCCAATGTGATCTTACTTTTTAGGAGATCCACACAGTCCCACCTCCCTGGCTTTGTGTAGTTTTACTCTGCCTAGAACGCTCTCTCCCTTCTTCCTAAAGTCAAAAAGCCACAAAGCCTTTTTGTTGTTTTCTTTTGTTGTTGTTGTTGTTGTTTTCTTAAAGTATTATATTTCCTTTATCTGAAATCTCATATTTTTGGTATGTCTTTTAAGATATTTGTGCTCCCCCTCATCATAGATTTACTTGCATACTATCTCGCCTATAGTGGTTATTAATTAAAGGAATGCCAGTATCTTTGTCCTCTGTGCCAGGCAGTGTTCAGCATAATACCTTAGGTAAGGTAAGTGCTCAATCAATATTTGCTGATTTGAACTGAGTTGAATTTGGTAACTTTCTACCCCAGTGTGGGAATAAGTTTCTGTAATTCAGCTAGTGTGAGTTTGCTCCTTGGCTAGTTGCAGATAAAAACTACACCAGGTGGAGTTATCATACAAAGTAAAATATATTTGCAGCAAATACGGCGATTACGGGGAATAATTTCCAAAGCTCTGACTCCCCAAGCGAGGGTGGATGAGTTCCTTTTATTTAGGGTTAAGATGAGTATTTAGGTAGGGAAGCCTTGTCATCATATGTAGAGGTGGGGATAAGGCCATGTGTGCATCTTAAGGAAACATACATACATATATACATACGTTGTCTGTTACATAATGAGGCTAGTGCTCCTCCGTGGGTGGAGATTTTAGTATTATCATGAAGTAAAGGTAATTACTGGTCATTCTAGGAGTCACTCTCAGCCATCTGTACACGAGTGAGGGGAGTTATACTCAAACCGCTTTGAATGGTCTGGGCTAGCTGGAAGTTGTCTGGGCTAGCTGGAGGTTGTCTTGGCAGTCACCGTTGCTTAAGCGGTGAAATTGATTTCCTTTTGCCTGAGTGAAGAGATAAGTGGAAAGAAGAGCTTAAGGAAGACTTCGGGACAAAGGTTAGTGAATACAATCAGATGGGCATTAAAGGTCAGGTCTTGGGATCTAGCTGGTGACATTTCCGAATCATAGTGAAAATCATTGGGAAATGATTCACTAGCCTTGCTGGAATTTATGCAGTTCATTAAGAGAAAGGCAACTGTCCAGTACTAAGTAGGTAGTTTGGTTTTTGTTTGTTTGTTTGTTTGTTTTTCCTACAGAGTAAGAAAGCTCAAGTTTGGTTTAATGTTGAAGAGCAAAAAATAAAGGGAACTATTGGCAATAATGGCTCCAATTACCATGAATAAATAATGAACAGACCAGAATGGGATAGCAGAAAAAAATGATGACAAATAACCATTATTTTTCTCTAGATCTGGCAATGTCAAAAGAAAGAAAAGATTACACAGTAACCATGTTGCCAAAATGAGAATAATTAATCAAATAAATCAAAAGAAATAAAAACAAATTCTATATTGAAAAAGCATGTGTCAGATTTCCCACCTAGCAAGAGACTATAATTAGCTTTTTTGGAGGGGGGTGATTTATGAGCTTTTCAGTTATATGATTTTCTTGCATCCAAAATAAAGAAGACATGTGAGTCCTTAATATGTTAAGTCTGATTCCTATCAAATGCATTTAACAAAATTTTATCATTCACATTGGAGTCTCAGAACTTGACATGTGTCTATAATGAAATATATTGAAGAAAAATGAGGATTTTGTTACAATTGCTGGGAGAGAATGGCATTAAAACCAGGAAAGCCAGTGAAAACAGCCTGCATGTGGCACTCATTTTTTACTTTATCAACATCATAATCCTCTCTATATGGGTTTCTCCTTTGTCTAGTGCAAATGTATCATATATCACATTTGTACAATATGCGTTAAATAAGTTTTTTTTAGCTTGCCCAGGGAGCAATAATCAGCTATGCAACTTTTCCATACAGGGAAAAATATTATGACTTTCAAGGACTTTTAGAATCCAAATCATTTGAAAATGGAAATTGACTGTACTCTGATCTAATAGTAGCTTAAAGGTGGGGGAGTAAAATCTTGTATTCTCACTTTAATAGTAGACAGTCCAACTTGGGAAGAAGATGTATTAAGGTAGAAGAGTAGAAAGAAGACAACATAAATGCGCTTTAGGAGAGTCTGTTCATTTGCTGAATTCAGATTCCAAATTTGGGGGTTTTAAATGAGTTATAGCAAACAAATTAAAAAGGGAAATATGGTTATTTACAAAACTAGTTATGGTTATGAGATTTAAAAAAATAAGTAGCATTATCTGACAAAATATCTCAGTAATGACTTCATATGGTTATTTCTTACAACCACCCCGTGAACAGTTTCAGTAAAATAATAAAATAGCAACAATTTGAGCATTTAGTACAAGCCACATCCAGGAATAAATGCTATACATTTACTATCTCAATTTTTGTCTGAGGTGTTATTATTAATATCCACATGATAAGCAAAGAAACTGAGATTCAGATTTGAGCTAATTTCTTAACATAATACAGTTACCAAGATAGGCAGCCAGAATTCTAAACTACAAGTGGGGGACTAGAAGATGCATTTAACACTATGTCTCCTCTAAGTATCCTAGAGAGAAACAAAATAATTTGGTTAATAATAATAATAAGGAATGTTTATTGAGTACTTACTATATACTGGACAGTCTCCTTTTACCTGACATGTGATAACTCATTTAGGCTTTACAACAATTTGTCAGTACCATTATCATCCCCATTAGAAAGAGGAGTCCCACATCGGGCTTCTGGTGCATGGAGCCTGCTTCTCCCTCTGCCTATGTCTCTGCCTCTCTCTCTCTCTCTCTCTCTGTGACTAACATAAATTTAAAAAAAAAAATTACTCAAACTCCTTGTGCCTCCTGTGTAAAATGGAATAGATAGTAGTACCTAACTCACAAGGTTGTACTGAGCGTTTATAATACATCCAATGTATGTTAGGTGCTTATAATAGTGCCTGAAACACACAGTAAGTCAATAAATGTCATTATTATTAAAACTAACATTATTATCAATAACTGGGTGATTTTTATTGTTCAGCGATCTAATGCTACCATTATGGTCTATCATGGCCACATGGATTTCTCTGACTTAGTATAGATAGAAATTAGTACAGCAATTTTTAAGGGTATTATAATATTTAAAGATACTTATGATGATCCCCAAAATATAACAATCTATCACATAATTAACATATTTGTTTTAATTTTAATTGTGCAAATAGGAAAAGTTGGTGCATTGCCTGTATCCAAAATATGCTGTGTTGAGCAACATTAAGTATTCATCATTCAGTTATTTAAAGTTGTTCACTTACCATATAGTAAAGGAAGAATAGTTCTGGTATGCCACAGTTTGATTTAAAGGCATGATGACCTTTGTATTTTTCTTTTACTTTCAACGAGTGTGTTGAATAGTCCAATGGGGAAGGCATTTTCCTTGACAGGTATTTATCATAGTAAAACAATATGCTGAGACTACAAAATATTTTAAAATCTTGTCATGTGAATATTATTTTAGTGCATATATTTCTATGTAATGGCATTTGCCATCTGGATTCTTGCAAGTAAGTCTTCTTTCTTTACACACTGCACATCTTTTTGCCTTTCTTTCTCAGTTTGTGTCTATTAATAATTAATCTCTAGGTTCATGTAATAGGCCTCTCATGCATGTTCTCTTAGCTAAGGAAACAAGTATTCAGGAGTGCAACATCATAGGCAGGGAACAAAAGATTCACATTCCATTCTCTGTGTTAGAGAGCACTGATGTAATTCTCAGGAGCCAAGCTTCTTTAGCAACGAAGGAAGGATTTACAGCCTTCCAGCTTTCTCAGCTACCAAAGCTCTTGAAGGCTTTCAAGAGCTGACCTTCTTAGCAAAGGGCTGGGTTCTTTTAATGCACTCACTTTCAAAAAGGTAGCATACCTGTTTTTCCAGTGTGATGTGGATGCTATTAAAAGGGAGTTTCCATGGATACGGACATCAGTGGGAATGAAATAGGATTGTCCTCTTTTCAGACTCATTGTTGCTCCAAATATTCCCAAAACCTAGATCATGCCACTCCTTTTATTCACATTTCTTATGTCTTGCTTCTTAATATGAAGCACTATCAATGATAAGTAATTAATGCCTTTTTAAATGTGTAGGTTCAAACTCAAGGTATTTATTACAGATGTTGTAACATGTGCATGGGGGAGAGGTCAATAAATTATAAAGAGCTTAGTGAGTGTGAGTTTTATTATGTCTCTTTCATGTGACTTTAGAAAATACATATTCATAAGAGATAGTATCCATTTCTTTGAAGTAATACAGAATTTGTCTAATTTAGAACCTTCCTTAAATTATGTGAATTTGAAGCCATATTACAACACTACAAGAGCCTCCTTCCTTCCCTTTTTTTGGTATCTTGAATGAGTTTATTCTAAGTATATATATATATATTATGCCCTTCTAAGTATGTATTTGTATATATTTGTATATATTATGCCCTTCTAAGTATGTATTTTAATCATTTGTATATGATTAAAATGTGCCTAATTCTCTTTACCACGATTTAATTGAATGTCATACGTGACCAAATAAATTTATTGGTTGAACATCTATTATGTATCATGCAAAATGCTTGTCATTGGAACTTCTACAATGAAGGAAATATTGACTTTCTCTGGAGAACTCATGAAAGAGTTGTACCACCACCTCTTCATGGAGATCTAAGACCTTACTGGTAAATTGCCCAGCCTTGAGAAAAAACTTATGAACCATTTGAACCATTTATCATAAATCTATGGTACAAAAACTCCTCACATGAAAGGGGGGAAAGGATCCACAAAGTGAGGATAGAGAGAAAAATAAGCAATTGAGTTAATTTTTCCATTTAGAAACGATTCCTCAACTTGGATAGATTTTCCAAATTCAGGGCAACAGCAGCAGTGATTTATCACCTTTCAATGGATGAGGGGAAAAATCAATCTTGTCTTAAAGATATTGCTAATCAGGTTGATAGAAAATTCAACGGAGGGCGGCCCGCGTGGCTCAGTAATGCTGCCTTCAGCCTGAGGCCTGATCCTGGAGACCCGGGATGAAATCTCACATCAGGCTCCCCACATCGGGCTCCCTGCATGGAGCCTGCTTCTCCTTCTGCCTGTGTCTCTTCCTCTCTCTCTCTCCTCTCTGTGTATTAAAAAAAAAAAAAAAAAAAAATTCAACCGAGTCTACTAAATTTTCAGGAAGCTTAATGTGATGGATCAGTTTTTTGTTTCCCTTACATTGCTTTTCAAATAAATAAAGGATATTACATATTTCTTATGATGATATGTAATTTTAGTTTATTAATAAGCTGAAATCATTTATGAAAAACTTTAAGTCAACTTGTGAAAAGAGAAAATTTTACTTTTTTTTAAAGATTTCATTATTATTCTCATGAATATCATGAGAGACACAGAGAGAGAAAGAGAGAGGCAGAGACACAGGCAGAGGGAGAAGCGGGCTCCATGCAGGGAGCCCGACATGGGACTCCATCCCGGGACTCCAGGATCATGCCCTGAGCTGAAGGCAGGCACTAAATAGCCGGGCCACTCAGGGATCTCAAAATTTTACTTTTCTATCTGCTAAAAATCAGGTCTCTTTTTCAGTTAAGTATGTGTCAAATCACTATTTCATTTAGTGTTTAAGAAAAATCAAAGAATTAAAATATTACTATTTTTCCTATTGCTGTTAATGTTTCCATATAAAAAGTGTGTCCCCAGAAATGCACTTCTAACTTCTAAGAAGTGACCTAGGAATACTATGACATCTCATTAATTTGTGAATTGATATCTATCAGTTTAACAAACATCAATAATTTCCACAAGAAATTTATGTTTTTCATTTGTTTTTGCTTGTTGCCTTGATATTGAAAAGACTAAAAATGCAAGTTCATCTCAAAAAAGATGATTATTCTGATAATCCAATATTCAGCATTGATCTCCAAATAAAACTTCAAAACAATAGGCAGGTTAAGAAAAAAAATTACTTGCTTAAAGTGAAAACGGGTAACTTATGAGATTTCCAGGCAGTTTTGAAAGTAGTAATCACATTTCATGAAAAGAAGCAACCAAATAACAATATTTAAAGTTTAAATTGCTTCCCTTTAAATTATGGAAACCACCAGCAAATACTATTATCTAAAAGATCCAGCTTTTAAAACTTTACTCACCCATCAAAAAAAAAAAAAAAAATATATATATATATATATATATATATATATATATATATAATCAGACTCTGAAATTGGAGGAAACTTATCTTCAGATTACAGCCTTTATTAATTTTGTTATTGATGATAAATCATTTTCAAAACTTTTAAAATGAAACATTTAACATATGCTTTCTTTTTTATCTTCTTTGGAAAGGAGATGGGAAAAGACATTAGTTATGCCCTTGAACATATACTAACATTTCAGCCAAAAACTTTAAAGGGTAGGGAAGGTGGAGAAAACTTTCACAGAAATTCATAAACCCTTCAAGTGCCACAAATAGGTTTAGGTAGTACAAGCAATTTATTAGATTTATTGCTTGTACTTGTTCACATAAAGGAAGTTATAAGGTATTCCACAAAAGAAGATAAAATTGAAAGTTGTTGGTAGAAACTGTTATTGTTGTAAACTATCCAAACGAGGGATGTGACCTAGGAATAAAAAAGAAGTTATTTTATCTTTTCTGTCACCTGGATATGTCTCTCCTTTGAGTCATCTCTGAGTATTTTACATTGTTTTATTTTTCATCCTTGTTGCGAAAGCACTCTTATTGGTTAGTAAGCAGAATTAGGGTAGCTGAAGTTGATAGAGTCAATGGCTGACAAACAATAAGGTCAATGTCTGTCCCATCCTGGAAAAATTGAGGTTAGAACAGGTGAAATTATCATTCTGTTTTGTTTTTATGGCTTTAATAGAATGCCAGAGAGTCCCTGACCTCTGCTGCCAGTCATGTCTTACTCTAATAGAACGTATCACCTTTGACACTCAATTAAAACAGGAAATAAGGCAAAGAGTAGGTCAATATGCATGTTTGGCCAATGCAAGCCTTTGAAATAAATTCCAAGGGGCTTTCAAAGGAGCCATAACCCTTATTCATTTGGCACATAGCCTTTAAAGTTATGGTCAGTAAAGTAAAAGAACATGGAAATAAAAATAAACTGCATCGTTTGTTTTCTTTCTGACCCTAAGACCTGTGTATTAAGGTATCCCACAGCAGACCAATTCACGCTACTCTTTCTGATTACTGTGGGCGAGGGTGTTACTGCTAACTGGCTGGATGGGACAGGATAGATGCTTTGGGCATAGAAGGTTACTGACTGGAAGAGTCAGATCTTTTTATTTAATATTTTATAAATAAAAAAGAGCCAGAGTATACTTTCTTTTTCTTATTGAATAATAGCAGCATTTTTTTTTTTTTTTGAGAAGAGTTAAGTATATGAGTATCAGTGCTGGTATTATGTTTGGGATCAACCGGAGAGGAGTCTATTGGAGAAAACGGGTATAGCATAATTCTGCTATGTCTCACAGAGTGACAGTTTGTTAGTGGGTAAATATTCCTGACATCAGTTCAAGGACATTATCTCAGGTTTTATTCATGACACAATGAGAAAAATGTGGAAGAAAGGATACATGTTGTAAAAAAAAAAAAAAAAAAAAAAGAAAGAAAGAAAGAAGCATGGCAGAAGCAGTATGATTTGGGGATTGGTTAGGTCTAGATCAAATCTTACTTTTCTTTCTTATTAGAGATGTGTCTATGAATAAACGAAATTATCTTCCTTATCATTTTCTGTGAATTAGGAATAATATTATACACCTCTTTATATTGAATTTCTTATTGTTTTTGACTAAATGAGATGGTTCTAATTTAATTATTTAGTGACTAGCATAGAGTAGACAAATATTTTTTGGCTTCTCACTAATTATATGTTTCTTTATTGAACAAATTGATTTGATCTAATGTGATATTAGTTGTTAGAGCCCAAGAAACAGATCACTAGACTGTAGTATTTCATGTAGACACACATTTTAATTTCGAGTAAAATAGGCTCTGGCAACACACAGAAACATACACAATCATACATACATGCACGTTAGAAAAAATCTAGAAAGATATATGTAAAATGTCTAGCAGCAATATGTAGGCAGCAAGAATATAGTATATTTTTCTTATTTTTAAGCTTCTATATAGTAAATTTACTGCTTTGGTAATCACAATGTAAAAGAGCCATATTAATTTTTACAAATCATCTACTTCGTTTAAAAATAATAAATTATATTACTGAAATTCCCTCTTAGATAGCCTCTCACTTGAAAATACAAGGAATATTATTTTAGCATCATTGCTTGTTTTCAGTACTCATAGATCCATGAATTTCTAAATGCATATATTGATGGCAAATGTATGTTCTCTATATGCCAACTGATACTAATCTCATCTTTTCAATTTAAAATAAAACTTTAGTGTGTCATTGCCTTAATGTGATTAATGCGATATTTGACTCTGGTAGACTTTGTATTAGATATTGCATTAGACTTGGATTTTAGGAAAATGAGATGGGTCTTTAGTTTCTTTTTTTGTGTGTAAGATTATGAGGTTTATTATAAATGTTCTACTTGCCTTGTATGAAGAATTTGGATGCTTTCCTTCATTGCATAAGCTCTGAAACATTTTAAATAACATTGTGATTATTCACTTTTTAGATTTGTAGAATTCCCTTGTGGAATTAGCTGGACCTAATGCAATTTAGGAGGATAGCTGTTAGTTTTCCTGTTCCTATGAAATGAAATGTTCCATCTATTCTAGGTAATACTTAGTATAATTTTGGTAAACCATATTTTCTAGAAAAAAATCAAATTTATTGTATAGAGCTTTGTAAGATGTATGAAGCTTTTGCTTCTTTTCGGTTATGTTCTTTCTGTCATTGATTATTTTGTCTACTGGCATATTATCCATTATTTTCTTGATTAGGCTATTCCCGGTTATTCTATTTATCCTTTTCAGTGAACCTGTTCTTCATATTATCAGTTCTGCTGTTTTCAAGATTAATAGGCTCTACTTTTATTTTTTAAATTTTTTTTAAATTTTTATTTATTTATGGTAGTCACAGAGAGACAGAGAGAGAGAGAGGCAGAGACATAGGCAGAGGGAGAAGCAGGCTCCATGCACCGGGAGCCTGACGTGGGATTTGATCCCAGGTCTCCAGGATTGCGCCCTGGGCCAAAGGCAAGCGCCAAACCACTGCGCCACCCAGGGATCCCTCTACTTTTATTTTTAAATAATTTCTTATTTTCATTGTTACAGAACAAATTTCATCATATACCTGTAAGACCTACTTTATTATTCTCCTCAGGTCTTCTCTATTCTTGCTTTTTGACTATTTGATCTCTCCTTGGGATAAAGAGTGAATTAAAGTGTCCTATTATGTGTGGGCTTCAGATCTCTGATAGCCTCTGCTTCCTAATGACTTTTGCTTTGCTATTTGGTGGATAAATATTCATGGATGTCATGTCATCATTTTAAGTTATAGCCTTTAGAATTCTAAACTGACTTCTATTGCTCATTTAATACTTGGACTAAATTCTATCTTACCTGTTACCAATTTTGTATCCTCATTTTTTTTCCCCACAAACCTACTATAATCTTGACCTTCAAACTTTCTGAATTATTTTAATTATATAAAATATATACATATTATATAATACATATTATACATATAATATATAATATAATATTTATATATAATATATAAATACATATTATATATAATATATGTAATATATACATGTTATACACATTTATATGAATATATATCTGTTGCACACAACAAATAACTGGATTTTGCTTTGTAAGCAACCTGAAGTTACTATTATATATTATATGTATATATATATATAATATATATCATGAGCATTAATATGTGTGTGTATATATATATATATATATATATATATATCTTGCACACAACAGATAACTGGATTTTGCCTTGTAAGCAACCTGAAGGAAGTTTTTAATAAGCAATTTAATCTTATTAAAATTTTTTCCAGTTCTGTAATGTTATTTTATGTTAGGTTTGCTGCATTAGATGTTTTTCACTATGTAGACAGTTTACATATTCTTTTAATATTCTGATATTTAGGATATTCTATTATTGTGTTCTATTGTTATTAGTACCAAAATATGACACTTTTAGCTCCCTCATTCTTTAGACAATATATTTTCATTCTCTAAACTGATAAATAAAAAATTAAAATATATTCATTTCCTTGCCTTTCTCCTTTCAACACCTTTTCTGATTCAACTATCTAATAAAATAGTGTATCTTTAAGGGTATTTTATTGCTATAGCATAACTTTAAAAATTCTGAATAAATATATTTTTGACTTGCAGCTGACAGTACTCTTTCTTTTTAGTATTCTTTTTTCTAATAATTTCATTAGGAAATAGCTTGGCACTGGTGATTCTGGGTCAATTCTCCTTGGTATAGAATGTGCCTTTAAATATGTGAATGCAAATCCTTTATTTTAAGGACATCTTATGAATTATAATTCTAAATATTTGCTCTGTCCCATTTTTTGTTTTTCCTCTTAGGACTCCAGTTATGTTTTTTCTATCACTATTGCCTATCTTCAACATTTATCACTTTGTCCTGTGGTCCCTCTACATCTTTTTTTTTTTTTTTTCAGTTTTCTTTTCTTACTCTTTGCATTTGATCTGCTTGGCGCCTTAATATGTTAGTCAATTTTTTCTTAGCTCTTTTTAACTTACTCATTTCAGAAATAATTTTACCTTCACTTCTGTTATTAATTCACATCCAGTTGAGTGGGTATGATTGTTTGTTTATTTGTTTGTTTGTTTGTTTGTTTGTTTTGGCTTTTCAACTCTTCTGATGTTTCAATGACCAGAAATTTCTTGTAGATGGTACTAATACTTTATTATACTTTTACTTTCCATGTATTTTTTCCTCTCTGCCTTGAGTATTCTTGGGTCAACCAAAAACCTCTTCCAAAAAGAAATAGGGAGCACCTGATTGCAATGTTTGCTTCTCCAATAATAAGCAATGGAAATACAACTTAAAAGTAAGGATTACAAAGATAATAGGTAATATGATTGTCTGTGAATCTAATACACATAAAAATTTATCAGAAAATAATACATATTACTTTTAATTTGCCAGGAAGATAAATTGAAGGAAACTAAAAGAGGTAGAAAAAGAAAAAAAAAAAAGATGAAATCTATTGAATTTAGAATACTCAATAGCTTTTATCTGAAGATATTGAATTAAAAAATTATAAAGAGATAGGTAGATAGATGATAGATAGATAGATAAATAGATGATAGATAATCTCAAGTTCCCTTAAGATAAAGAGAAACTCAATTCTTTAGGTTGAAAGGATGTCCCAAGGGCCAATCTATACAAATGAATTATGAAACCCATGAGAAACAGTCATACAAAACTTCAGTGCTTCAAGGGGAAAAAGGTGTCAATAAATATTTTGGGTACGCTCACGTGAAGGTTACTGGAAAGGTTACTTAATAATAATCAGATTGATATTAGACAATATCCTTGAAAATAATGGAACAATAGCTTCACAAGTATGAGGGGAAAATAATTTTAAATGAAAAATTTTAAACTAGAATTCCATAGCAAGCAACACTAACAATCAAGAATGAGAGCAAATGAATGTGTTTTTAAATGTAAAAGACTCAGGTATCAACCTTCCATGCCCAACTTCTGCAGGAAGGAAATATATGCATTAATGTACTTCACATAAAGGAACAGAAATACTAAAAGACAAAGTTAGAGGTCCAATTAGTGTCTTCAGTTTCTTTAGGTAAATACCCAGTAGTGGAATTCAGGATCATGTGGTGATTCTGTTTTATCTCTCTATCATCGATCTATCTATCTATCTATCTATCTATCTATCTATCTATCATCTATCTATCTATTTATTTATTTAGGTTTTATTTATTTACTCATGAGAGACACACAGAGTGAGAGAGAGAGGCAGAGCCACAGGCAGAGGGAGAAGCAGGCTCCATGCAGGGAGCCTGACACCCAACTTGATCCTGAGTCTCCAGGATCACACCCGGGGCTGAAGGAGGCGCTAAACCGCTGAGTCACCCGGGCTGCCCTTATTTCTTCTTCTTCTTCTTCTTCTTCTTCTTCTTCTTCTTCTTCTTCTTCTTCTTCTTCTTCTTCTTCTTCTTCTTCTTCTTCTTCTTCTTCTTCTTCTTCTTCTTCTTCTTCTTCTTCTTCTTCTTCTTCTTCTTCTTCTTCTTCTTCTTCTTCTTCTTCTTCTTCTTCTTCTTCTTCTTCTTCTTCTTCTTCTTCTTCTTTCTTCTTCTTCTTCTTCCTCTTCTTCTTCTTCTTCTTCTTCTTCTTCTTTTTTTGAGGAACCTCCATACCATCCTCCAAGTGACTGCACCAGTTTGCATTCCCATCAACAGTGCTCAAGAGTTCTATTTTTTTCCTATCCTTGTCAACGCTTGTTGTTTCTTGTATTTTTATTTTAGCCATTCTGACAGGTGTGAGGTGATAGCTCATGTGGTTTTGATCTGCATTTATCTGATGATGAATGATGCTGAGCATCTTTCATGCGTCTGTTAGGTGTCTTTGGAGAAATTTCTATTCATGTTTTCGGCCCATTTTTAATCGTATTATTTATTATTTTGGTGATTAGTTGTATATCATTTGCAAATATCTTCACTTGTGAAACTGAAGCTCTTCAGTAGGATGCCTTTTAGTTTAGTTGATTGTTTGCTGTGCAGAAACTTTTTATTTTGATGTAATCACAACGGTTTAATTTTGTTTTTATTTTCCCTTCCAGATATGTCTTATATCTAGAACAATGTTTCTATGTTCAGTGTCAGAGAAATTACTGTCTGTGCTCTCTTCTTGGATTTTTATAGTTTCATGTCTCAAATTTAGGTCTTTAATCCATTTTGAATTTATTTTCATGTATGGCATTAAAAAAGTGGTCCGGTTTCATTATTTTTCATGTCGCTGTCCAGTTTTCCCAACACCATTTGTAGAAGAGACTTTTTCCTATTGCATATTCTTGCCTACTTTGTCAAAGATTAATTGACCATGTGATCATGGGTTTATTTCAGGGCTCTCTATTCTGTTCCATTGATCTATGTGTCTTTGGGGTCCAGTACCATACTGTTTTCATTACTGCAGCTTCATAACATAACTTGAAATCTGGGATTGTGATACCTCCAGTTTTGTTCTTTTTCAAGGTTGTTTGTCTATTTGGGGTTTTTTGTGGTGCCATACAAGTTTTAGGATAATACATTCTAGTTCTGTGCAAAATGCTATTGGTATTTATTTTCATTTGTTTTTATTTAAGTTCAATTTGGAAACATATAGTATAACACCCAATGCTCATCCCATCAAGTGTTCTCCTCAGTGCACATCACCTAGTTACCCTAACCCCCCGGCCCACCTCCCCTTCCACAACCCTTTGTTTACTTCCCAGAGTTAGGAGTCTCTCATGGTTTGTCTCCCTCTTTAATTTTTCCCACTCAGTTTCCCTCCTTTCCCTTATAATCTCTTTAACTATTTCTTATATTCCCCATATGAGTGAAACCATATGATGATTGTCCTTCTCTGATTGGCTTACTTCATTCAGCATAATACCCTTCAGTTCCATCCACATCATTCATCCTTTCTGATGGCTAATATTCCATTGTATATATATACTACATCTTCTTTATCCATTCATCTGTCAAAGGACATCATGGCTCCTTCCACAGTTTGGCTATTGTGGACATTGCTGCTATGAACACTGGGGTGCGGGTGTCCCAGCGTTTCACATCTCTATCTTTGGGGTAAATACGCAGTAGTGCAATTGCTGGGTCATAAGGTAGCTCTATTTGTAACTTCTTGAGGAACTTATACACTTTTTCCAGAGTGGCTGTACCAGTTTGCATTCTCACCAACAGTGCAAGAGTTCCCCTTTCTCCACATCCTCTCCAACATTTGTTAATTCCTGTCTTATTACTTTTTGCCATTCTCACTGGTTTGAGGTGCTATTGGTATTTTGATAAGGATTGCATTAAATATGTATATTTCTTTGGACAGTAAAGACATTTTAACAATTAATTCATCCAAAGCATGAATATGGAATATATTTCCATTTATTTTTGTTATCTTCAATTTTTTCAGCAGTGTCTTATAGTTTGTAGAGTACAGATCTTTTACCTCATTGGTTAAGTTTATTTTCAAGTATATTACAATTTATGGTACAATTATAAATGGGATTGATATCTTAATTTCTCTTTCTGCTACTTTATTATTAGTGTATAGAAATGCAAATTATTTTCGTACATTGATTTTGTATCCTGTGACTTTACTGAATTCATTTATCAGTTTTAATAGTTTTTTGGTGGAATCTTTAGGGTTTTCTACATATAGTATCATGTCACTTGCAAATAGTGAAAGTTTTGTATCTTTCTTACCAACTTGGCTAACTTTCATTTCTTTTTCTTATCTGATTGCTGTGGCTAGGAATTTTAGTACTATGTTGAATAAAAGTGGTGAGAGTAGACATCCTTGTTCCTGATCTTACAGGAAAACTCTCAGTTTTTCCCCACTGAGTATAATGTTAGCAGTGGGTTTTTCATATATGGACTTTATTATGTTAAGGTATGTTTCCTCTAAGTCTACTTTGTTGAGGGTTTTTATCATAATTGGATGTCATACATTTTCACATGCTTTTCCTGCATCTACTGAAACAATCATATAGTTTTTACACTTTTCTCATTAATGTGGTGTATCACATTGATTATTTGGAAATATTGAACCATCCTGGATATAAATTTCACTTGATCATGGTGTATGATTTTTTAATGCATTGTTGGATTTGGTTTGCTAATATTTTGTTGAGAATTTTTGCATCTATGTACATAGAGATAGTGGCCTATAGTTCTTTCTCTCTGTGTGTGTGTCTCTTTAGCTGGTTTTGTTATCAGGTTAACGCTGATCTCATAGTATGAACTTGGAGGCTTTCCTTCTTCTTCCTTTTTTGGTATATTTTGAGAAGAATATCTATTCTTTAAATTTTTAATATAATTCACCTATGGTTTAGTCCTGGAATTTTCTTTGTTGGGAGTTTTTTGGTTACTGATTCAACTTCATTGCTGGTAATTGGTCTGTTTTAATTTTCTATTTCATCCTGATTCTGTTTTGGGAGTTTGTATGTTTCTAGGATTTATCCATTTCTTCTGGTTGTCCAATTGTTGGCATATATTTTTCATAATATTCTCCTATAATTCTTTGTATTTATGTGGTGTCAATTATTTATCTTGTTCCTTTTCTGATTTTGAGTTCTCTCTCTCTGTTGATGAGTCTTGCTAAAAGTATCAATTTTGTTGATCTTTTCTTTTTTTTTTTTTTTTTTGTTGATCTTTTCAAAGACCTGCTCCTATTTTCACTGATCTGTTCAATTGCTTTTTAGTTATTTCTGTTCTAATCTTTATTATGTCTTTCCTTTTGCTGGTTTGGGGTGTGTTTGTTCTTCTTGTAGGTTCAAGGTTATGTTGTTTACTTGAGATTTTTCTTGCTTCATAAGGTAGGCTTGCATTGCTGTAAACTTCTCTCTTAGAAGCACTTTTGCTGCAACCCCAAGATTTTTAGACCATTGTGTTTCCATTTCCATTCGTCTAAGTGTATTTCTTGATTTCTTGGTTGACCCATTCATTATTTAGTTATTATTTCACCTTCATGTTTTTGTGTTATTTCCAGATTTTTTTCCGATGGTTAATTTCTAGTTTCATAGTTTTGCACTTGGAAAAGATGCATGATATAACTTTGCTCTTTTGAATTTGTTGAGACTTGTTTTGTGACCTAATATGTGATTTATTCTGGGGAATGTTCTATGTGCACTTGAAAGGAATATGCATTCTGCCTTTTTATAATGGAATGTTCTGGATATATATGTTAAATGCATCCAGCCCAATGTGTCACTCAAAGCCACTGTGTGCTTGTTGATTTTCTATTTAGATGATCTATCCATTGTTATAAGTGGAATGTTAAAGTCTCCTACTATTGTATTACTATCAATAATTTCCTTTAGGTTTATTAACAGATGCTATATGTATTTGAGTGCTCCCATAATGGATGCATAAATATTTACAACTGTTATATCTGCTTCTTGGATTGTTCCTTTTATGATTATACAGTATCCTTGTCTCTTATTACAGTCTTTGTTTTAAAGTCTATTTTGTCTGATACAAGTATTACTACTTTGGCTTACTTTTCAACTTTTGTTTGCATGATAAATGTTTTTCCATCTCTTTGCTTTAAACCTGCACAAGTCTTTAGGTCTTGAATGAGTCTAACATGAGGTCTAACATGAGTCTCTTGAAGGCAGCATATAGATAGGTATTGCTTTTTTTATCCATTCCGTCACCCTATGTCTTATGATTAGAGCCTTTAGTCCTTTTACATTCAAAGTAATTATTGGTAGGGATGTATTTATTTTATGATTCCTTGTTTCATAGTTGTTTTGTAGTTCTGCAATTTCTTTCTTCTCTCTTCTCTGATGGTTTGGTGGCTTTATTTAGTGATATACTTCGATTCCCTTCTCTTTATTTTTTGCATAGCTATTGCTGGGTTTTGATTTGTGATTACCATTGTTTATATATAACATCCTATGCATATAGAAATCTATATTAAGTTGAATGATTGCTTAAGTTTGAACCCATTCTAAAAGCACTAAATTTTTACTCCCAATCTCCTCTCTGTATTTTAAGTATATGGTGTCATACTTTACAGCCTTCTATTTTGTGAATCTCTTGCTTAATTTTTATAGATAGAGTTAATTTTACTGCTTTTGTGCTTCCTACTTTTCTTACTCCTGTTTATGTTCTTTCCTTTCTACCCAAAGAATCCCCTTTAACAATTCTTGTATAGGCTGGTGTAGTGGTCAAAATTCCTTTAAATTTTGTTTGAGAAGATATTTGTCTCCTTTTTTTTTTTTTTTTTTTTTTTTTGTATTCTGAATGATAGCCTTACTGGATAAAGTATTTTAGGCTGCAAGTTTTTGTCTTTCAGTACTTTGAATATACAATGCCACTCTCTTCTGGCCTGCATAGTTTCTGCTGTAAAATCAGCTGATAACTTTATGGAATTTCCCTTGTATGTAACCATTTTCTCTTGCTGCTTTTAAAGTTCTCTTTTTTTCACTTTTTTTGTGATTTTTAATATTATGTTTCTTGGTGTGGATCTCCTTATAAGGTTGATTTTGGTGGGAATGCTCTGTGCTTCCTAGATCTGGATTTTTGTTTCTTTCCCCAGATTCAGGAAGTTTTCAGCTATTATTTTTTTTCACCTAAATTTTCTGCCCCTTTTGTCTCATCTCTTTTTGAGATTCCTATAATGCAAGTTTTTCTACGCTTCACAGTGTTGCTGAGTTCCTTTAGTCTATTTCAGTTTAAAAAAATATATCTATGCAACGTTTTAATTCTGTTTTCTTTCTCCCATTCAACATAATTGCTTTCTACTACTCTTTCCTCCAGGTTACGGATCCATTTTTCTGCTTCCTCTAGTCTTCCTACTTATTCCATGTAGTGTATTTTTAATTTCAGTTATTGAGTTCTTCCTTTCTGATATTTTATATACTTTTTATATCTCTTTATTGGAGGTCTCACTGAAGTTCTACACTCTTTTCTTCAATCCAGTGAGTATCTTTATGGCCATTACTTTACATTCTCTATAGATAAATTGCTCATCTCTGTTCAGTTTAGCTCTCTTGCTTTGATTTTTTATTTTGTTCTCTCTTCTCTCTCTTCATTTTGTCCAACTCTTTGTTTCTGTGTGTTAGGAAGGTGAGCTATGTCTCCTACTCTTCAAATTAGTGGTCCTGTAGTGCCCTGCAGTGCACTGTCTCCTGTTCACCAAAACCTGGCTCATCAGGGTTAGCTCCTGTGTGTGTGTTGTGTTACCCTTCTGTTGTGGCTGAAATGTGTTTGCCTTCAGTCCAGTCATCTACAATGACTCTTTTTACCTGTTATGGGCAGGGAATGAGTCAGTGTAGGACTACCTTGGGCTTGAGTCAGACCAGGCATTTGCCAGAGCTACAGCCACAGCAAACTGCAGGGTATTCTCCCTGTGTTTTCTCCTGTGAGGCTTTCATTTGCAGGTGGGACCCGAAGTGAGGCCAGCTGTCTACCCTCAACTTACTGCTGGGGCTGCAGTGGTGGAGCAAGTGTGTGTGTGTGTGTGTGTGTGTGTGTGTTTGTGTGTGTGTGGTTATCCTCCCCTCTCCTCAGCACATGAGTCACTGGAGTGGAGCTAGCTACTATCAGGATTACTTGCATACTGCTAGGCTTCTGGCTCTGGTTTGGATGGGCTCCTGAAGGGAACAGGTTGGAGGGAGCAGGGTAGCAGGACAATGTGGGGACAGGGCTTGCTATGTTAACAAGGTGTACAAGTGTCTGCTGTGGGAGGGAATCTGTAGCTTAGAGCAAGTTGGAGGGAGCTGTCCACGAACATGCAGGATGGGGTGCACTGTTATAGTAAGCTAGGAGGAGAGTATTTATGCTAGTTCTCACAGGTGTCTATGTATCTAGGCTATGGGGTAGGGGCAGAAATAGTGCCTGCCAGCTCTTTTGTTCTTGGGGAAATCTCCTAAAGACTCCTGACTCTGACTCTCTTGCACAAATTCTGAGATTAGTAAATAAATCTTCTTATATATCCTAGGTGTTTTTAAACTGTTGCTTCTATGCTGTATCTCAGTGGGGCTGTTTGTTATGCAATTTCTTAAGGTCAGGGACTCAGTTTCCTATCATCTCCAGCCCTCTCAGAGTCAAGCTCACTGATTTTTAAAGTTCCTGGTGTTCAGTGCCACTGACAATGAAAACCTGTGAAACTAAGTTCCTCTAGTTTTCAAAGCCAGAGGCTATGGGGATTCATTTTCTCAATGCAGTTCCCTGTGCCTGGGTATCTGGTGTAGACTCTGTTCCCCTCCCCTCTTCCTGCCTGCAGGGGCACTCCCTCCCACAAGCAAACAGTCTCTGGGTAAAGCTTGTCTCCTGTCAGCCTCTCTACCCCTCCTACTCTTTTTCGTGTGTCCTCTTCTTTATGATTACCTAAGGAGAGACTGTTCTGTCAGTCTTTGGGTCATTTCTTGGGTCATTTACACTGATTTAGGTGTTATCTAGTGTATCCATGGGCAGAGGTCAGAGTTTAGGCTCTTCCTACTCTGCCATCTTCACCAAGAATCAGTGCTTAAAGCTTTTCCAATTGTGTATCATGGACATGGTAAAATTGGATCACAGTTTCTTTATCATGTGTCATGGCTTAAGAGATTATAACAAGGATGTTATCTGATATGACCCCAGTATAATTTACTAATTTTTTAAAAAATCACACTTTTATAATACTATTATCAATCCATGTGATATATTCAGATTTTGCTAATTGTCCTTTGAGTATTATTTATAACAAAACAAAATTCTGGGTCATGTGTAACATTTAACTTTCATCTCTTTGATCAGAACTTTACAAAACATCTTTTTCTGTGTTAATTTTTTTTAAATTCACCTTGGTTCATTCTGTACTTTACCCTTTGGGTCAACTTTTCCTAGTATACAAATATCACACATATCTAGACAATTATGTTCCCTATTTAAATTTTGTTTATAACTCTTTTAAATCTAAGGTCATTACAGAGCTTTAGTAGACAACACACTTTTTAAAAGATTTTATTTATTTATTCATGAGAGACACAGAGAGAGGCAGAGACATTGGCACAGAGAGTCGCAGGGAGCCCAATGTGAAAGTTGGGCTCTAGGATCACACCCTGAGCTGAAGGCAGAGGCTCAACCGCTGAGCCACCAGGCATCCCTAAAACAAGTTTCTATTGGTATTTCTCATTTTCTCAGAGGGATAGGTTAGAATTATTTTTTTTAATTTCCTAAACTTTTGAGTCATTGTCTATTCCAGAATTTCATGCCTTAGACTCATACCTCAGATGTCTTTCAATATTTTAAAAGCTGTCTTCTTAAAATCTATGCTTTGCATCTGACTGCACTCTGCAGTCTACTCTTCCAGTACTATGTAGACTCCAAATGACATAATTTCTTTTCCCCAAAATTCCCATTAAGTTAGCAATCAATTCTTTCCTGCCCCAAAGAATTTATTCTGTTCTAGATGTTTGATCAATTTCCCCCTCACCTCTAAAAGGTTAAATTTGATAAAGTTAGGAATGTATTTTTTTGTATGTAAATGAGACTATCAGTGAATGTCCAGATGGTTAAAGCCTCAAATCACTATTATAATTTGCATCTTAGCTAATGTGTGCTCTGCAAACAAAAAAGTTTTTACTTACTCTATACAGCAGATTAGGCTGTAGTCTTATCTTTCATAGAGGTATCACTTCTGTTACATCCTCTATGCTCACTTGAATTTTCATGGATTTCTGAGAGTGTATATATTGTTTTGACTTCCAGAGTTTTTCTGCCTTCTGATATAACAGATGTTTCTTTTGAATAGGCCATAATTTTCCTTTAGTATATTCTTATCCTATCCTACTGAGTTTGGGTGAATACTAAAAGAGGTTATTCACCATTTTATTCTATAATCTCAGATCTGCTGCTTGCCATTCATTCTTTACATTTTAACATGCTACAGAGCTTCCCAAGCCCAGTGCTATGCAATATTGTATTCTTTGAGATGCAAGTGGGTATATTGTGAACAAATGGTTCCAGGTCAAATAATTTGGGAAACACCATCTACTCTAACTTCTTAGGAATTCTCAAGCTGACTAGCATGTGAATGGTTTTGGAAAAGGCACAATTAAAAACACAAAAAACTAACAGCTTGTGTAAGTTGGTACATTAAACCTATAACATTCATGATATAATCACAGTCAAAATATAGTATTATTTGTATATTTAAAATTTATTCATTAAAATTAACAATCTGGCTCCTAAATGAAAACTTCAGCAGGCCCATGACTCTTTTCTATTAACTACTAGTAAGTAATGATTAGATACTCCTAGAGTTACTTTTAGTAAAAAGAAAAAAAATGTTTCAGTACATAATCAGGTTCTCAGTTCCAAGATATGAATCAAAGCTGTGAATTTCGTTTAACGCATGTCTTCTTTCCAACCCCAGCCCAAGCCTGCTTTAGACTGAAAGTTATTTTCTTCAACTTACTGTTCTGCCTCTGCTCTCCTCCAGGTTCTGACCTTTCTGGGCATTCAGGGGGGTGAATGAAAGAGTGGTAAGAGCATAAGGAAGGACTTAATAAAAAATGGTTTATGTTCTTTGAGACTGTCAGAAGGTTATATCTCTTGGTCTCACCAGCATATTTTTGTTGAGAATCTTGACTAAAGTTTATTTAGATTCACTGAATTCTAAGTGGTCATTATAACTTCTTCTGCAGTTTCTACATATCATGTCCATCCTCCTCATGACTGGGTCCCTCTGCCTAACTGGATAGCTCTACTAGCCAGGACAGAAGACTATGCCACCCTGACTCTTCATCCTACATAATTACATCTATCTACAGGAAACACGTCCCTGGCCTGGTAAACTGAGTATATAAGTCAATCCCAGTACAGTCTGTTCTATGCTGTCACAGACCACTTTCATTTTTTCATATACAATTCAGGAACCAACCTTTAGTCACCAGACTTCAGGGAGCAAATTTCAAGATGAAAGTTCCATAAAAATCCTTTTCACCATACTTACAGATAAGAAGGCAGCACACCTCACAACTCCCCACTGGTGACTGTAGGACTGGAAGAGAGAGTCACTGTATCTGTATCGCATAATAACAGGAAGTGATGTGATATGTAATCTACATGAAGTTGGAAATGAGGGCATCATTCACAGAAATTATAGCAGGCTAGAATTATGCAGCATGAAAGTTTTGATGGGTGGAGGCTCTCAACATAGCAATAGCTATTTCCAAAGTTATGTATTCACAAATAATCCCTCTTTTTTACTAGTTTAAACCCTCTAAATCAGAAGGTTTAAAGGTCCTTGAACTTGTTCTTGGACATTTCCTATGTAAATTCTGCATGTGGAAATCTCTCTCTCTCTTCCCACAGGGTCTTATATCTATCACTCATCTTTGCAACTTAGAGAAAATAGTAAAGTAGGGGAAAAAGGAATTTAAATATTCTGTTAATCAAACATTTTTAAAAATTGCTTAATTATAGAAACTATTTTTCCTCAGAGGACACTGATATTTCATGGATTGATGATGATCAATATAAAAGAGTTTGGATAATATTAATATGTAGCAATTTGAGGTTGAATGTAATAGCCAAGATGACTTACTAGCATTTTTATTTGCCAATATCAGTTCTCTATTCTATTTTGATTTCCTTGGAGAATTTCACCCTCTTTCCATATCTCTGAGGCCTGTCTCTTTGATAGGCCTGACTCCTATCAAAAATGCAAAAAACCAAACTAATGTATTTTTTACAGAATATTTTACATATAACCAATTTTTTCCCATGGGTTTCATAAGAGGGACAGATATGAATCTGAGGATAAGAGAACAAAGAGAGCTTTCTGCAGAATAAAGTCAATGTTTAGAGGAAGTCAGAGCCAAGAAAGGATATTTTTCAAGTTCCTGTATATTGCTGAGCTCAGAAGGCAAATACATCACCAAACTTTCTAGTTATGTGAGAAAATACATTCTTCTCTCCTTTTTTTTCCCCTAAGATAATTTGGGTTAGCTCTTTCTCACTTGCAACTAAAAAAAATTTGACCTGAACACCCTGAATATACTAGAAGCTGCTTCTCAGTTGTTTTCCTTTGGGAAATAGGTACCTCAAGTGTGTGTGTACACATGCATGCATGTGTGTGCGCATGTATTTCAAATAATGAATCCATAGGCATATCAAATGTCAATATTAGCTAATTCATCATTTTCTTTCTCTGTGTCCTGTCTCCCATGATCCTTAATACAAAACCAGGGACACTACCAGGTAATTCTGCTATGCTAATCAAATATCAAATCTGATTCTAATATATCTTACTCTTTATGGGACATGCTAGAGATATCAAGGTAATTATTAAATCTCTTACTCAAGAGTATAATTTATATTTTGCAGTTTATATCAATTTACAAGTGCAACTAACTTAATGCTAATGACTTTTGGACCTGAACTCCATATTTGGAAATGGGCATGCACATTCAGTTCTAAAGGAATTATATGCATGCAGTAGTTCCCACTGGGTATTTTCTCCTATGCTTTAATGGATTCAGAACCATTTGCTATTATCCACTATTTTATCTACTATAGTTCTTAGTGGATAATATATGTGCTTTTTAAAATTAGAATATACTTCTAACTATAGAAGAACATGAACAATTCACTTTAGGTACTTACTTGTTATTGAAGGCTTCCCTGTATTAGACGAAATATGAGCAACCAAGGAAAATCAGAGAATGCAAATAAGCATAATATTGAATGAATTTAGGAAGCCAGATTTTTATTAAATTCCACCACTATGAAAGATTATCATGGTTTCCTTTCCTCAAGTGAATTTACTCTTGAGAAGCAAGATACGTCATTAATAGATTGGTGGCATTTGTGTGTATTAATTACAAAAATGCATATTTTCAAATAAGATGTTTTATCAGAAAAGTAGGCATATATGGTTATATTTCCTTTCCAAAATTCAGCCTTACCTTATCACCCAATAACTAACCACACTAACTTGACCATTAGTCAATTTAGACAAAAAGAAACAGGACAAGCATAATATAGCTAGGCTAAGCTAAAGCTAGCACCCACTAGAATTGTGTAGGATGGAAAATTTGGCAAGAGGACACTTACAGAGCAACATGGCTCTCTCTAAAGAAACTTATTGACAAATATTACTCACTGCACACATATTTATACTCTCAAGTGAGTTAGTCTGTTCAAAATCTTCTTTCAATAAAATGGGTAGAAACCCTATCAACTGCATTTCACAGTTTTGAATGGCCACAGTATTTGTGTTTATTAACATCAATACATGAACATGAAGGATAAAATAAATTGGAAAATATATTTTAATTTTAACTTAAGGGTTCTTCTGAGGATTAAAATTAGTTCATTCTGAAGGACATAATATTGATCCCCTTCTATCTTGGTAGAACAACAAATGATAGAGGCAAAATAAAGTAGATATGTTTTTCCTAAGAAAATTTAACCACACAGTTATTAGTGATGGGAAATTCATGTTTATCTCAAAGACTCATGTATCCCAAGAACTTTAGAGCTAAAGAAAATATATGATCACCTAATACTATTCCCTTAGCTTACAAATGGGAAAGTAAAGATCAGAGTTAAAGTGATTTGCTCAGTGTCATACAAGGAGACACTAACAGATCTATACCTAAAATGTAGTTGCTAAGGCTTTTTCTATCAAAGTGTGCACTCGTGTATCTCTCAATTACTTAGAGGCATCAAAAATCTTACTTTGCCATCTTTTTCAAAATGCTAAAATCAGAATCTTAAGACTGGCAGTGAAGCACATAAGAACATTTAATCCCATCTCATCAGTATGTACTATGTGAAAGATCTGCTCTCACTTTCTCAACAAAATTCTCTAATACAATACAATAATCAGAATAAAACTATTTCCAAAAATCATTTTAAAAAAACCTAATATCTTGCATAAGTATTATCAAGACACCCTTAAGATGGATTTTTTTCTATCATGCAATAATTTCATAGTAAGAAAATGCATTAAATGCCATTTTAAAACCTAGAAGCAGATATCAAACTGTTAAAAACCATTGCAGAGGAATTTGCATCATATCCACACTTGGTTTATGTTTATTCAACTAAACACAATCATAAAATAGAGTGTGAACAATTTACCTAAGGTGAACTATATAAATGACCATTTTTGTACTTTACAAAGTATCAAATTGAGTCCATGTGCTTCTGAATGATCATGGAATGAAGATAGTTATTCTGATCTTCTTGGTTCTTGTATGCCTTGAGTATTTTGCTAAGCTGAATGTGACTCTAATATTTCAAATTACTTTCCATTTTAACCATAGGAATCTTAAACATGATCCAGTGGCCTTGTACTTACATAAATTTATGTGCACTGTACTTTTGAAAATGAGCAATTTAAAGACATTATTAAGGTTAAATTGGGTTATGCACATTTACCACCTCTAAATTTATGACTTTAAAATGTAAGTCTGAATAAACTATGAATTCATTTATCTCTGGGTGTTTTAAAGTAAAAAGGTTTGTTTTGACCATTAAATTTTCATATGGTTTATAATTATTTATACAAATATGCATTTATTCTTTCTGCAAGATATTGAAGACTACTACCAGAGAAATTATCTAGCCCATCTCCATATTATATCAAGGATTTCTAGAGAATTAAAAAAGTAGTTTATTGAAGGTTACCCATTTCCTATGATGGTAGCACTATTAGAACCCATATCTCTTGAGTTTCAGCCTGTTGTACTTTCTATTTTCTACTACTTATCACTAGAGTATACCTTCACCTCTAATAAATGGATCCTTTTCTTCTTTGTTTGATTTCATCTCATATGAAGGCTGTCTTTCAGCCTGTCAATGGCCATGCACAAAAATTCTTACTCTTCTTCACCTTAGGTGTGGGAGCAACAGAAGCTGAGGTGAGGGCTTGTAATGGTGAACACAAAGGATTATTAGAAAGCAAGTGGGATTATTTCCACAGTCATTTCTTGTTCTTGGTTTAGGGAACTCTGATAAAATGATAGGTTCTTTGTTCTAAGGGCTGGCATCACTTGAGAGAAGAATCAGGACAACGAATACAATAGGAGCAGTTGAGGTCAGGAAAGCTGAAACAAGACGCTAATGGATTGGGTGTCAAAAATGTCATGATGGGTATTTTTCCAAACGTTTAACAGAGAAGCAATTTGCAAGCAGGGCAACTTGATTTTGAAATTCAAGCAGCTTCTCCTTCCACTCAGGATCCTGACTGCTCAAAATTAAATCACAATAAAGATAAATGCAATGTGTTAAGTTGTCCCTGAGCTATCGGAATCAGATAAGAGGTGTGCAGCATTGTGGGGAGATCACATAAGACTGTGATAACTCAAATGTTCAATTTGTCAAATGGCTCCTTCTGTTGGTGCAGAGAGCTGAAGCATTTTCATGAGCTTGAGATCAAGATCCTGAGCAAGTGCTAGAAATAACTATTTTGCTTTGTGGATGAACAAAGATAAATGTGTTCTGAATTATGAGGAGGAAAAAGCAAGTGTGATTAAGCTTACGCATTTCCAAAGTGTTTTTCTTCAGAAATAAAGCTAACATGAACATTTTATTTGTTCCCAACTTTCATCCCTTTGTATACTATTTTCAGTCCCTGTAAAAGTAACAATAGCTCTTTGCATTTATATAGCAGCATTTGCCCAAAAATTCAGTAATATTATGAATAGAAATAGTTTAATTTATCCTAGCAATGCATCTCTTATGTGAATAAAGGGTAATTTTTCTGGTTTTTATTTTTCATTTGTTTGTTTTAAGGATAGAATAAGTCAAAATCAGATTGGCAGAGTCTTGCAGACAATGTAGCTGTAATAATTGAAAACCACTGCCCTATTTCACCATTATATTTTCATCAAGGCCAGGGATTTACAGATTTGGGGGCTGAAAATATAATAATAGAAACTTAAAAATAATCTCCATACCTGCATTTCAGCCATTAGCTAATATGCAGCTTTTCTTCCCAAACTATTACATCTCTCTTGGTTTGAAGAAATCCGAATTGCTGTCAATAATTAATTATATTGAATTTTCAATATAGTTAAGGCAAGATTTTAAAAAAATGAACCTTGATTCCCAAACCAGAAAAACGCACACTCAATTACTTAATCATAAACCAAGCATAAAAGCCATTTTGTATGAACAATAGACTTTTTAAAAATGGTCAACAATAGTGAAGACATCGAAAATTTAAATGTTTTTATTGATATACATTATAAAAGTCAGAAACACTATACTGGGTGAAACTTGAATATATATATATATATATATATATATATATATATATATATATACCAGTGCAGAATGGCTCAGGATCATGTTCAAGGACTGAAAAGTAATTAGGCTAGGTGACAGAATTTTAGACACTTCCAATGAATATGTTTCAACACTGCTTTCTCCCTACCATTGAACTTTCAATGGCATCAATAATAATTAGAATGGAACTCTTCTAAAAGTTCTTTCCCTTATAGCAATAGTGACTGATTTAATGTGGACTGGACTTCTTGGGTATATAGCACGTACTTTCTGACTCAGGAGCCTGTGTTCAGGTGATCCAGCTGTGTCTTAATTTTCCTCCTCTTTCTCTTTTTTGGTATTTTTGCTTTCCACATTTTCTAATGTAAGGGAAAGGTCTCAATTAGGAATTCTGACAAATATATTTTTGTATAAACAATACTGTTGGCCCAACCTCAAGACCTTACAACACTGATAATGGTCTACATTAGAAACTGTGTGTTAAGTGTATTTCAGAATTCTGAAGCATGATGAGTAGAAAATTACAAAAAAGACAAATAAACAAATGACCATTAGGTATCATAGTATCTTCAAGTAGATAACAAGTATAAAAGGAGTAGTGATAAATGGTGCTTATGGATCTCCAAAACATAGATAAAAGTAGATTAAAAGAATATCATCAAGTGTGTATGAGTATATGTGTGTGTCTATGGATAGTGCCATCATGCTTTGCCATTGAGTTCAAAATCTATTTCAAATGTCAGGCTATGAAAATAAAGAAAATTCTGCTAAATCAGCATCTATACTGAAGACAGTGACTCTTAATGTAAAGTTTTAGTTCTCTTAAACATTTCATTATCCAATGCCTTAGAGACTACAAGCAATTAGGCAAGGAAGTAAAAACAATGGTGTCTTCTAATGGTTCATGGATAGTGCCAGGAGACACAAATTCAAACCTAAAGCTCAGTATATGCTATCTTCTAAATTAAGGCAGCTTTCGATTAAGAATAGTCATTTATGGGTAGCTGGGGTGGCTCAGTGGTTTAGCACTGCCTTTAGTCCAGGGCATGATCTTGCAGACCCAGATCAAGTCCCATGTCGGGCTCTCTGCATGGAGCCTGCTTCTCCCTCTACCTGTGTTTCTGCCTCTGTCTCTCTCTCTCTCTCTCTCTCTCTCTCTCCCTCTCTCTCTCAGTCTCTCATGAATAAATAAGTAAAATTTTTAAAAAAAGAATAGTCATTTATTCAAATACTCATTCATTTACTCAGCTGCTAAAAATATGTATTGAAAGCTCACTATATGCAAGGCACTTTTTTAGTAACTGGGAATACATTAATCAATACAATAGAAATCCCTTCTGCATGGAGCTCCTGTAAAAAAGACAATACAAAAGTTGACAAATCTATACAGTAAGTTAGAAGGTACAAAGTGCTATTGAGAAAGTAAAGCAGGGAAGGAAGACCAGAGGCCCAGTTGGGATGCTGGGGAGAGGGATAAAATTTAAAAAGGAGAAGAGAAGAGCTCTCAAGAAGATGACATTTAAGGAGAAACTTAAAGAACTTGAGAAAGCTCACCATCTGGATAGATTCCTTAATCTAGGGGAATAATATCACAGGGAGAGTGCATTAAACAAGAGCAAAATTGCTGAGGCAGGAGTCTGCCTAATATTTGAATATCAATATGGCTGTAGAAAAGTGGTAAGGATAGGAAGTAATGAGAGAGGAAGTCAAAGAGACAAAGGCCAGGGGACAAATCATATAGCACTTAACGTTATTTTAAAGATGTTGACTTTCATTCTGACTTCTAATTCCTATGCTAGTAGATCTATTCAGAATGCTTTGTTGAGAATAGATATTAGGGGACAGAAATAGGAGATGGAAGCAGAGAGACCAGTTAGGAGGTTATGGCAAATATCCATAGCAAGGCAAGAGTGGATATATCCAGGGTGATTATAATGAGAGGTGGTGAAAATTGAGAAGATTCTAAATATATTTTGAAGGTAGAGCCAACAGAATTTTCTGATGTGAGGTATGATACAGAGAGAGAGAGAGAGAGAGAGAAGAAAGAAAAGAAAAAAGAAAAAATGTTTAAGCAACAGACAGAACCCCTGGGTGACTACAGGATATATTGAGTTGAGCTCTTAGAATTATAAAATTGCCACTAAGTGATTTGTGTGAGAGTAGGAAGCCCCTGGTTTATACTGCCCATTATGTTTAGATGCCTTTCAGACACTGCAGGAAATTTGTTTGAAGACGAGGGCTATACTAGAAACACAGAGTTGTCAATCATCATTGTATAGATGGTATTTAACACACGCACACACACACACACACAAAGAACCAAATAAGATCTCCAATATAGTACAGCTAGAAAAGAGAAAAGATTATAGGAATGGAAAAATTACAACATTAAGAGGTCAGGAAGATGAAGATGAATCTCCATTGAAGAGATTTAAAAAGCACAGAAAATAAAGAAAAAAAAACAGGAGGAAAGCATATAATGTTAAAGAAATCGAGTGAAGAGAGTATTTTAAGGAGAAGGGAATTATTAGCTGTGTCCTATGTGGATTATAGATAAGTAATTTAAGAATCAGAACTCGACTGCTGGATTTGCAATATGAGGGCATGAAGTCAGCAGTTTTCCAGTAGAGGAGTAGGATTGCTGAGGGAACAGGAAAGGAGGAAAGGGAGTCAGAAAGTGCAAAGAACTGTTTTAAGAAATTTTTCTACAAGAAGGAACAGAAGAGTAGGGTGATAACTCAGGATAATAACTCAGTATAATAGGGATAGAAAGGTTTTTTTCATTTTTCTTTTAATAGCAGCATGCTATTTTGGGGAAGAGTAGGATGATGGGAAAATAGAAAAGGGACATATGATGATGTGGATCAGAAAGAAGAGAAAAGTGACCTACGGTGGTATTCTTGAGGGAGCAAAAATGGATGATTCTAGTCTACAAATGAATGAAAAGGCCTCAGATAGGGGTGTGGGGAGTTCATCTATAGGAAGAAAAGTAGAGAGATGTACATGGAGGATTTGAGGCTTATAGGATTTCTCTTGTCAATTTCAATTCTCTCAGTGAATTGGGAAGTAAAATGATTGGCTAAAAATATGTATACATTTGAGAAAGAATAGATATTTGAAATTATCTTGTGAGATAGTGGGATAATGAATGAATAAAGGAACTGCATTATGTTGAAGGGTTCATTTGAAGTTAGTAGTTAATAATTTAGGTGAGAACAATCAGTATGCTTCTAGATCTTTCTCCAGCCATAGTCAATGTCATGATTGCAAATATATGCAGTAGGCAGGTATATTTTCCAGCACTGGTGTTTTGTCAAGTGTGTTAATTAAGTAAAAGGAATGCAAAGAAATTGCATGTGTATATAATGGAATGGTTTTAGTGATAGTAAATTCAAGCTGGGTGAGAAGCACTGGGAGAATATAAAGAGGAAAAGAGGCAGTAGAGAGGTATGAGAATCATTAGATTTTAGGCTCTGGGGTATGAAATATCCACATAATAAAATAAACATAGTAAGAATAAACATCTATGTAACAAAGCTATAGGAGAAACCAGTGTCATTGACGGAGCCACCTTATTAACAGCAATAAGGTGAAAGGGAAATTCTTTAAGAGATTAATTTGATATATAGAACATTTTCTTGATGACAAAAGAAGGGAATATTTTGAAATTTCTTTATTTACATTTTATTTTCAAATCAGTGCTTTGCTTACTAGTTCTATTTTTGCTATTTATGTTTTTGCTTGAATATAGTTAACTTTGGGAAAAATGTTCCTTTCTGACTTTTGAACAATCACTGCTCAGAAAGATGTTTTTCATGAGCTTGAAGTTATCTAACACTTTTTCAATTATGTCATCTATAATTTTGATAACCAAAACAAGATCCTTCATAGAAAGATCTGAAGGTGATAAATCAAGGCTCAGCTGGGAAGATGGCCAAATAGGAGAACCCTAAATCCAACTTGTCCCATTGGTACAATTAGAAAACATTCACATCAGCATAAATAACCTAGAAAATAATCTGGAGACTGGCAAAAAAACCAAACAACCCACCTACAACCACCCACCCCACCTGCTCAGTGGGGGCCTGCTTCTCCTTCTCCTGTACCTGCTGCTTGTGTGTGCTTGTGCTCTCTCTCGCTCTCTCTCTCTCTGTCAAATAAATTAAATAAATTAATAAATAAATTAATAAATAAGTTAATTAATTAAATTTAATTAAATAAATTAAATTGTCAAATAAATTAATAAATAAAGCCTTAAAAAATTGAGGGGATAGAGAACATTTATCATGCAAATTGATATCAAAAGAAAGCCAGGGTAGCAATACTTAGACAAAATAGACTTTAAAACCAAGAGTGTAACAAAAGGCAAAGACATTACATAATCATAAAGGAGACAATAGAACAATAGGATATAACAATTGTAAATATTTATGCACCCACATGGGAGCACCCAAACATATGTAGTATCTGTTAACAAATATAAAGGAAATAGTTGATAGTTATCTAGTAATAGTAGGATGCTTTACCATCCCACTTATATCAATGGACAGATCATCCAAATAGAAAACTAACAAAGAAATAGTAGCTTTGAATGACACAGTGGACCAGATAGATTTAACAGATATACTCAGAACATTGTATCCTAAAACATTTTATCCTAAAAGAATATACATTCTTTTCAAGTACACATAAAATATTTTCCAGAATAAATCGCATATTAGGCCACAAAACTAGTCATACCATTATCCTTTCTGACAAGACTATGAAACTAGAAATCAAATAAAAGAAGAAATCAGAAAAGAGCACAAATCATTGACATTAAATAACATGCTACTAAACAATGAATGAATCACCCAGAAATCAAAGAAGAAATAAAAAATTACATAGAAACAAATGAAAATGAAAACACAATGATCCAAAATCTTTGGGCTGCAGCAAAAGTGGTTCTAAGAGGAAAGTTTATAGCAATACAGACCTACCTTAAGAAGCAAGAAAGATTACAAATAAACAACCTAAAGAAGCTAGAAAAAGAACAAACAAAATCCAAAGCTAGCAAAATAAAGGAAATAATAAAGATGAGAGCAGGAATTAATGATATAGGGGTGCCTGGGTGGCTCAGTTTGTTAAGTGCCAACTTCAGCTCAGGTCACGATCTCAGAGTCCTGCTCAACAGGGAGTCTGCTTTTCCCTCCTCTGCACCTACCCCCAATTGTGTGCATACATCCTCTCTCTCTCTCTCTCAAATAAATAAAACATTTTTTAAAAATAAAGAAACGATAAAGAAACCAAACCAAACAACAGAACAGATCAATGAAACCAGGAGCTACTTCTTTGAAAAGATAAACAAAATTGATAAACCCCTACCAGACTCATTTAAAAAGAGAGAGAGAAAAGAAGAGAGAGAGAGGGAGAGGTTCCAAATAAACAAAATCACAAACGAAAGAGGAAAAATAACAACCAATACCACAGAAATACAAACATAACAGAATATTATGAAACCCTATATGCTAACAAATTGGACGACTTAAAAGAAGTTGTCTTAAAAGATTCCTAGAAGTTCCTAGAAGCTAAAGCAGAAAGAAAATGAAAGCAGGAAGAAATAGATAACTTGAACAGGCCAATTACCAGCAATGAAATTGAACCAGTAATCAAAAAAATTCCAAAAAACAGAAGTCCAGGACCAGGCATCTTCACAGGTCAATTCTGCCAAACATTAAAGATGACTTAATACTTATTCTTTTCAAATTATTCCGAAAAATAGAAGAGGAAGGAAAACTTCCAAATTAATTTTATGAGGCCAACATCCTGATACCAAAATCTGATAAAGACACAACAAAAAAAGAGAAATACAAGCCAATATCCATTATGAATATGGAATATAAATCCTCAACAAAATATTAGCAAACTGACTCCATCAGTACATTAAAAATCATACACCACGATAGAGTGGTATTACTCCTTGGAGGCAAGGGTGGTCTATTATTTGCAAAACTATCAACATGCTACATCACATCATTAAGACCATATTATCATTAAAAACCATATGATTGGGCAGCCCCAGTGGCTCAGCGGTTTAGCATCACTTTCAGTCCAGGGCGTGATCCTGGAGGCCTAGGGTCGAGTCCCACATTGGGATCCCTGCATGGAGCCTGCTCCTCCCTCTGCCTGTGTCTCAGTCTCTCTCTCTCTCTCTGCATCTCTCATGAATAGATAAATAAAATCTTTATTAAAAAAACATATGATCATTTCAGTAGATGCAGGAAGAGCAATTGACAAAGTACAACTCCATTCATGATAAAAATCTTCTGCAAAGTAGGTCTAGAGGGAACATAATAAAGGCCATATATGTAAAACTATAGCTAACATCATATTCAATGGGGAAAAACTGAGAGGTTTCCTTCTAAGGTTAGAAATAAGATAAGGATGTCCCTCTTACCACTTGTATTCAACCTGGAACTGAAGTCCTAGCCACAGCAATTAGATGACATAAAGAAAGAAAAGGCATCCAAATTGGTAAGGCAGAAGTAAAACTCTCACTATTTGCAGATTATATGATGCAGATTATATATAGAAACCTAAAAACTCCACCAAGAAACTATTAGAACTGGCAAATGAAGTGACAGGACACAAAATTAATGTACAGAAATCTGTTGAATACCTACACACTAGTAATGAAGCAGCAGAAATTAAAATAAAAAAATCAGTCCCATTTACAATTGCACCAAGAACAATAAAATATGTACGAATATACTTAATGAAAGCAGCAAAAGACATATACTCTGAAAACTATAAAACACTAATGAAAGAAATTCAGTGATGCAAACAAATGGAAATACATTCCATGCCTATGAGTTGGAAGAACAAATATTGTTAAAATGTCTATATAATCCAAAGTAATCAGTACATTTAATGGAATACCTATCAAAATGCCAACAGCATTTTTCACAGAACTAAAACAAATGGCAAGTACGTGGAGAGAAAGGAAACTTGGTACACTATTGGTGGGGATGCAAACTGGTACAGCCACTGTGGAAACAGTTTGGAGGGCTTAGAAAGTTAAAAATAGAACCACCCTATAATGCATTCATTCATTGCACAATTGGCTATCTACCCAAGAAGTACAAAAACACTAATTCAAAAAGATACATGCACCCTGATGTTTACTGCAGCATTGTTATTACAATAGCCAAACTAAGGAAGCAGTCCAAGTGTCTTTTGATAGATGAATGGATGATAAAGAAGAGGTGGTACACACACACACACACACACACACACACACACACACACACAAGCCCACACTGCAATAATCTACAGCCATAAAAAAGAATGAAATTTTACCATCTGCAACAACATGTATAAAACTAGAGAGCATAATACTAAGCAAAATAAATCAGAGAAAAACATATTCCATGTGATCTCACTTATATGTGGAATTTAAGAAACAACAAACAAGCAAAGGAAAAAAAGGAAGAGAGAGAGAGAAACCAAGAAACCAGAATCTTAACTATAGAGAACCAAGTGATGCTTACCGAGAGGGAGGTGGCTGGAGAGATGGGTAAAATCAGTGATGGATAACAGGGTGTATGCTTATCATGATGAAAAAATAAAATAATTTTTAAAAAAAGATATGAAGGCATTTTTTGGTGAAATCCTAATGGCAAATGTTATAGACTGTAGAACAGAGAACTACAAAATGATGCTGGGAATATCTGTTCAGATCAGTGAGGCAAATATCCGTTCAGATTGGTGAGGCAAAAAGCTGAAGTTATGGGATTCTTTAAACTCTTTTCTGTATTTATTTTTCTTTACCTTCTCAATTCTTTTCCTTGAGTTCATCTCTATTCCTTTATATTTTCCCATGCTTTCTCTTTTTAATTTCTAATAGTCCTCCTTCCTTTCAACCTCTCAATTTTCTTACCCAATCTTATTTTCCATCTTTTCTCTCATTTCCCACAATTCTATCCTTCAAATAGAAAATAATTAAACAGTATGTTATTTCCACTGTCTTCATTATATTTGTCTTTCCCACCAGCATTGTAGGACTTTTGTCATTTCATATGATATTTTAGCAAATGTATTCATTTGTACTTATGGAAGTGTATTTTCACTACCCCTAGCATTTGTTAGCAAAGGTCTCTCATTAATAATTCTGACTTCACTTAGTACCAACAGGTTGGTAAGCAGTGTGCAGTGACATTTCAAACATATTTAGAATTGATAGCAATTGCAGAAATGAAAACAGTTCTCTCTGCTCATTCTATTTATTTTTCCTTAGCAGAAACCTAACTGAAACAGAAATCATGAGTCACGGAAAAGTCCATTTTTTTTCTTTTAGTGAACAGAAATGTTAATAAAATTCAAGAAAAGATATTTTAGAAAAGCATTCAGGATATTTTAAATATTTCAGTGTTATAATTTTTCAAACATCTTAATTTTTGAAAAGATTAAAAACTAATAATAAATATTATAGTGTCTCATAATAACTTCAAAATATATCCTAGCTATAGGATAGTAAATCTGACATATCATGATACCTACTGAGATGGTATGTATAAAAGCTTGGTGACTAATTGCCAGGCCTCATAAGACAGAGTGTATCATTATGAACCCTGCTCATGTCACCTATTAGCTACATAACTTTGGATGAAGCATTAATTTCTCTTTTTCTTAGGTAAAAATATGGGCAGGAGTACTCTCCTCAGAGACTTATTGGGAAAATTAAATAACGCGTATAAAACAATGAAAACTGTTTCAAATAAATAGTAATGACTCACTAAAACTTTGCCATTGTTGTTGCTAACAATTTGATATGTTTAATGTTCATAGATGACCAAGATTTCAGAGAGGTTTCAGTCTTATCCACAATATGTCTTCTCTCTCTCTCTCTTTGGATAAGCATCAATAAAGCCAAACTGACAAATGATATAATTAATTAAATGAACCTAAGTCAATTTGCATAGTCCATTTAAAAAAATATGGACTGCTTCACAAATTTTTGTGTCATCCTTATACAGGGGCCATGCTATTCTAATCTGTATCATTCCAATTTTAGTCTATGGGCTGCTGAAATGAGCATTGCATACTCCAATTTTTGTTGATGAGCCCTGGTACATAAAGAGCAACAGACTAGTCAGATATATCAAACAAAAATCTGTTTCTCAGAGTCTGCAGAATCTGAGCACTTTATTTTCCTTTCAAAGTGGTGCTGCCTAAAACCATGAAGTCAACTCAAAATGAAGTCTCGTAACCCACTGTCATCTTCCTACTTTGCCAATTATGGGTTGCCAAAATACAAAGAAGACTTTAAGCTTGTTTGACAAATTAAGTTAATTTTAAAATACGATTGATTAACTTATATAATACTTCACCTAATCCTTTAAAAAATAAAGTAGGAATTAGGGTAAGGATTAGATAAATTCCCCAAGCTATTAAGCGTTGGTGCTGGAGTTTAAACTCCAGACCTGATTTATTTACCATTCTGTTCTACTATTCCAGCTTGACTATGAACTGTTTGCCTTTACAAAATCAGAAGAGATAGAAACTAAAATAACTAAGGTCTCAGCCATTCTGTTTTTGAGGATTACTTGATTACATTGTGAAGGAATGGATTTTAGCTTCTTAAAGAAGCAATTAATCTTGTCATTTATAAACAACGTTTATTTTCAAAAATAGTGCTGTGTTATCAGTTATTAGGCTGGACTTTAATAACTATTTTAATTATTCCACCTTGTAGCCAGAATAATCATTCAAATGCACTCAACTCTGAAAGCCCTGTTATGTAGATTTAATAAAAATTTATTTTAAAAAGGATTACAAAATGTCCACTCTACTCAAAAGGGTGTTCACACAATTTTTGACCTGATTCTGCAGTCTCTCTCTCCTTGTCTCCCTCCCTTCCCCAAAATCTATCCTGTCTTCTCTTCTCTGGAAGCCCTGTTTCTGGTTCTTTTTTTCTTAATCCCCAACTCCCTTAATACTTCTCAAGAATACTCCCTCCTTTGAGATGAAATCTTTTCTCTCCTATTCTCTCCAAACTAAATTCTTCCCATCAGCACTTCAGATGTTTATAATTCTTTACTCAAAAACATATCCTTCCCAGATTGAGGATTAGAAATAAGTGCATGTGTACACATACACGCACGCCCCCCCCAACGCACACACAGTGTAAACTCACCCTGCAGTAATATTTGATAGCTTCCTCTTCTCCTTAGAAGAGATTTAAAAAAAATCATCTGCTTAAATATCTGTACACTCTCACATTCATAAATTGGCTAAATCAAGAAGGTCAAGGGAAGGAGAAAGAAAATAAAATTTGTATATTTTTGCCAAAAAATACTAATTTCTTAAGTTTCAAAATTTCTGTCTTTTGTGGACTTATATTTATAGCTAAGTATTAGAAGAAGTGACCTAACAAATACTAATGGAAAAAATGGATGCATTCAAAATATAAAATGGAGAAAAAAATCGTGGAGGTGGCAAGGCAAAAACTAAATGCAGGGTTAATGGGGAAAAAAGGTAACTTGCTTATAATAATAATAATAATAATAGCCATAAGCTTTTTTTAAAACTCATTTTGAGGAGAGATTTTTTTCTTTTCAAACTACTCTATACATGGCCTTTAATTATAACTACTTTCATAACTTGGATTGAAGACTGAAACTTTCCATATCAGAATTTCACATGTTCCTTATTACCTTCCCTCATTTGAGAGCCTATAAAAAATTCCATTTTCCTTATTGTAGTTAATTGTCCATGACACAAACTAAAGCTAAATTTTCCAAGCAAGTTCATAAGAAAAAATAAAGAAGATAATGAATGTGATATAATAATTCTGGAGACTTCTGTTAAGAGTTGCCACTTATTATTTAAAATGTATTACACTCTTAACCACAATTCAGTTCTTCTACTTGTTGTCTCTGCTTTCTTTCCAGGTTTAGTTTATCCTTTAAAAATGTAGGTATTTTTATCACCTTGGTAAGATTCACTTAATTAAACATTTCACACAAAATGAAAATTATAAATACTTATTAATGAAAATGATTTCTCCTTGAGTCAAAATCATAAAAGAGATCAGTGGAATAGTATGCTATCATAAAAAGGGTAATATATTTCTATATCATATAATGAGGAAAAACTGAAAATAACTCCATTTTCTTTCTAGTCATTTTTTTCATTCTTGTTCTAGTTTGGATTCTGTCCATAAAATAAAGGAAAATGCTATTTTATAGAAAAGCAATATCTATTTAGAATATGGGAGAATAATAGGATATATGTTATCACCAAAAAGAACAAGAAAAATCTGTAAATACGTGAAGCAATTTCTGACTTATACTGGTAATGTAGAAAAATGCAGAATATATTGCTGATTGCATATAAAGGATTGCAATGTGTGTGTGTGTGTGTGTGTGTGTGTGTGTGTGTGTATAATATCTTATATTATCTCTAGAAGGTTGGTAAGTTTTTCCCTTTGGGGAAGGGTACTAGATAGCTTCTAGATATGGATAGAAGAGATAGTCTTCATTGTATATACTACTGTATTTTTAATTATTTAAATCAAGTGTACATATTTCCTATTGAAAAAATAAGCATTTATAAAGAAGATATATTTTGCTATGCAGAAAAGGATTGGCACTTGGTATGACTGAGACTCAATGCTAATTTTATTGTCCAGATAGATTTGGGACAGATCCAAGAGTTTTACAAACTCTCAGAAAGTTTTATTTGTTGTAAGCCCATAAATTTATATGTTTTTAAAATATAAGCACTAACATTCCTATGTAATATGTAACCTGAATGAAAAATTGCTTTCATGATGTATTAAGCTATACATCATCAGGGCCAGCTGTCACTCTGATGATGTATTGTTGCAATAAATCTCAAGGTGTGACACATTGAAAAAGTATTACTCAAAAGAGAATGGTCTCCAAGTTAAAAACTGATCCAACATAAAATTCAAAGAGAAAACTATAGAGAAACAATTTATCTGTTGCCAAGAAGTGTTATGCAAGCAAAGATGTCTTCTCAGGGCACTTCTGTTTTGAACATTACAACTTTAGCAGGCTTGGGGAAAATCAAAACAACGTGCCCCTTTTTACCAGTATCCAAAATTGATCCTAGAGATAACTGGTGAAGAGTACACCCAAGGCAACCAACCTCAGAGGATAAAAGATGTTATGATGAACATCAAAGTTTTCAAGGTGCATGGGAAGAGAAAAAATACCTGGACATGGGAAGCATTTCAGAAGATGGTCCATATATCATTTGGTGAGAATTTGACACGAAGGCTAAAGAGCTGGAAAAACTGCAACGGAATAAGGAACCCAAGTCAAGAACACAGCAGAGAACAGGGGAGCATGAAGTAAGTGCATGTCACTGGACGATTAAGAAACAGTTTAGGAAATTCTTTCTGGATTAGACACTGACATAGAAGAGGGATTTTCATAGGTTGATTCAGAATTTTGCCATTAATTAATCATATGACCTTGGAAATTTTGAAATAAGGTCTTGACATTCAAATTAGAAAAATTTGAGACACAGATGGAAAATGCTCATTTTCTCCCATAAGTCACCAAAGAAAGTTTCTGCACAAATTTGTCTTTGAGTAATTTACTTAAGCAAATACATAATGTGATCTTTTAGATGTCACCCTGCTCTTAAGCAAGAGGAACATATCCCAATTTGTACATTCATTCATTATTAGACATTTTCCATTGTATTTCAGGTACTGTGACCATCCCTACACACAAGAGTGAACACAACAGACATAGTAATACTTTGCTTTTGCTCATGCATTGTCCTCTTCTGTATCCCTTATCTAACAACATCCTCTTTAAAAAAAAAATGATTTTATTTATTTATTCATGAGAAACCCAGAGGGAAAGGCAGAGGGAGAGGAAGAAGCAGGCTCTCTGCAGGGAGCCCAATCCAGGACTCAATCTCGGGGTCCTGGGATCCAAAGGCAGACGTTCAACCACTGAACCACCCAGGCACCCTAACAACAACATGCTCTTAATCATTTAATGGTACCTTATGTTTCATGTGCCCCAGGTCCAATCATCCATGGCCATATCATCTCAAGATATGATATCCCTTTGCTAAAATTCATTGAATTTTAGGATTTAGACTTTCTAATCTAGTTCAACATTTTCAATTTAGAAATAAGAAAATTATGGCCTACAAAGATTAAGTGCATTACATGTATAGAGAACATGTTTATCAAGTTATACATGTAACACTTGAACCAGGTCTTCTTTTTCAAGACTTCAACTTCATCATAACTGCGTATTTTCATGTCTAAGCCACTCACTTGGCATACACACTCTTGTTCATTGGTTTGTTTGTATATAACTTAGGCTATGACTAAGTTATAGGTTATTCCAACTAAAAGAGACCATTTTTGAGTCTAAAGACTCTGTCTGGGTATACTTTTTCCTTTCACCTCAGTCCCTCATTGTCTTCCTGATGTAGGGATGTGACTGGAAATGTTATTTGACTTTCCTAAATTCACTAAGTTCTTGGAGAGGAGCAAATGGTGCTCTCTCGTAGCCCCAGTCATGCCACTCTTTTTTTTTTTTTAATAAATTGAAAGTGTCTTCTAACATCACATTATGAAAAGGATATCCATTTATATTTGGAATTATGGTAAAAAGCACTTGAAGGGAAGGGAGTGAGCTTCAGGGAAAGAACTAGTAGATCAACTATTAAGCTGCCCAGTTCTTTCAGATTGATTTCTTTTGATCTAGAAAGAAAAAAATCTCAGATGTGATTTAACAAACACACTTAATAAAATAGCCCCTGAAAATCCTAATGCTGGAGCTGACTGAAATATTTGAGATAGGAAAGTCAGGCAGTGGTCCAGACAACTCAGTGGCAACAGATAGAAAGCCTTGGCTATAAGGATGGTCTCGCTAAGGAGCAAACTCCTGTAATCAGCTCTGGTTAATGAAATTGAGGATATTGCCACAAATTTCTGCAGGATTATTTTGAAGATATCAACTTAATACAAATATTAATTACTTATACACATAAGAAACACTTTCCTCTCTTTCCCTCTTCTAGGTTTCCTTTGAAAATCCAATTACACAGGAACGCAATTTTAATTATAATATTGATTTTACTTCTTTGCTAGGAGTGGGACTAATTCAATTAGTTGTAATTATGTGCATAGAGTGGTCGGACTAATCTTTCAGGATGTTGGCCCACTAACTTCATACCACTTGTCTTCACATGCAAGTCAGAGAGGGACATTAAGGCCTGGAATCATGCAGACCTTTAAGAAAGTAAAACAAGGAAGAAGATATCATAGTCTGTTAAAGAATTTGACAGTTTGACAGTGGCTTTTCAGATGCAAAGTTGTGCGAATCAGATTTTATGTAGCCTTTGCAATTAGCAACTGAAGCAAGATTTAGAGAACTTTTATAAGATGCAAGAGGAAAACTAACAAAACAAACAAAGAAGAAATAATGTTAAATGGCAATAACTATTTTCCTTAAAAAAAATCAAGGTAAGAGCACATGAACTAAGTAGTTTTAATAATTTATATAAAAAATGGTTTTGAGGATCCCTGGGTGGCGCAGCAGTTTGGCGCCTGCCTTTGGCCCAGGGCGCGATCCTGGAGACCCGGGATCGAATCCCACATCAGGCTCCCGGCGCATGGAGCCTGCTTCTCCCTCTGCCTGTGTCTCTGCCTCTCTCTCTTTCTCTCTGTATGACTATCATAAATAAATAAAATTTTAAAAAAAATGGTTTTGAGCAGGATGTTTTATAGAACTAAGAGGGGGAATGATACTGTCAGAGCAAACTGTACTAGACTGTTAAACAGGCAGACAAGATTTTACCCAAGGCTCTTGTAATAGGAGAGAGAGAACAGAACTCTAATTTCAATTCTGCTGGAACAAAGGGCAGAATGGGAAGATTTCAGGCCATCTGTGTTTGCTAATTGGTTTATCCAAAGAAAGAGTCAACTTTCTTGTATCTTCATGACAAGAGATGGTTTTACAGCTTGAAGCCAAGTACTGACTGACCCAAATTAAGACTCTTACTCTCCCATAGAGATTGGGAGACAGCAGCCTCATCTCCCTTGATGATTATGTCAAAAGGAGGTCTCCCATGGCACTGAGAAAGATAGTCTTGAGTGTAAAACTGGCAAGAGGCTTTGGGAAAGGGTTATATCTCAAAGGTGTAGGGAAAAAAAATTCGATAGGTTTCTTAAAGCAAATACTCAAAGAAAAGGGTATTTAGAGTCCTGGAGTCTCAACTTGTCTAAGGTTTGGTCAAGCTGAGAAAAAACATTATGATCCTCTTGGTCAATACTCTGGAAGAAAATGAGGTGTTTCTTTGAATACAAAAACACTTGCACTCCAACTTAAAAAAAAAATCATGAAAATATTAACACCAAAGAGCTTGTTTGTGTGTACCTTAATCTTTGTTCACACTTATATCTCATCTATACCTTCAGAAAAATATAGCCACCTTCAGTATAAGTTGTTCTGTTTGGAAGCCAACAAATCAGTGCAAGCTGCCTCTCTGCCACTTACTGACTGTTTAACAAATTAAAGTCACTTTCTTTCTCTGATTTATTATCTCATCTACACAGTGAAAGACTTATATCTTGTAAGTTTATAGAAATTAAATAATCTGAGTGGCTAGGATGAATGTATGTAATAGCCATTTCTATTTTATATTTGCTTTACCACCAGTACCCTTGCTAAACGCTGTATTTAAAAGAAAACATTATTTCATTTGATTCCATGGATTGTTATTAGTATAAAGTCATTTTCTCATTTAATAACAATAGTTTGGGTCCTTGTTTTTCAGTTAGTACACATCCTTTTTCTTTATTATACTAGATCTTGCTTCTAGCTCAGTGTTCAATTTTTGTCTTATTCTGATTTTATGAAAATTTGTCTAGAGTATCACCTTTACTCATTTTGTTAAGAGTTATTTGAGACACATATTACTATGAAGGGTTTTTTTTTATTATTTATTATTTTCTGATTTGGATTTGCTAGTCTAAGGAGGGAATCTGAGGTTTTCTTGATTGCTTATCTTGCTCTGAAGGGAAGAGTCTTCCTGGCTAGTCTGCAGCAGCCAGGTTTCTTTCCTTACCAAGGTGACTCTAAAACACTAACCCCCAAGGCATTGTTCTGAGGCAACCTCTGGACTCAACTTTCCTTACTGCCAATTTAGCAACTACATAAACATCTCTGCCCTTGTAGGACTGAGTTACCTGTAAAAATACTTGAAAAGTGGATATAAGAAAAGTATTAGTCATGAATTGGGGAATAGGGTGGGGACAGGGGCAACAGCCCTTTGCTTTTGAAAGGTCTTTTAGTAAGGGAAGTAGCATCTGAAGTAAGAATCGAAAGTTATGGTGACTGAATGGCAATTTCCTACCTTCTTTTCTTAGATGACCATCCTTTTTCACCTCAGTAATTCATTTTCTCTTTAAGGAGTGGAAATTCCTATTCAGGTGTGGAAAATTACTGACCATTGAGATACTGCTTCCTTCTGTATGTTTCTCAGATTTCAGCAATTCAGTGGGAAATGTGGGATTGCAAAGCACTCATTGCCAGCTTTCCCCGTCAAAACCAAAACATTCAGTATTTTATATGTATATTTGGCATTAATATATGTATGTTATTTTAGTCCAATTACAATTCTGTATTTTTGAGATTTGAGAATTCTCTGTTGAAGATGAATGAACATTCTATTTTTTTTCATGTGTCTCTCATCCTTTAATCTATAACCTTATGGTTTTCTATTTCATCCCAAATACGTGTACTTCCTTATACATAGCAGAGCTTAGCAGAGCTTCTCCAAGATTATTATCAATGCTATTGTGTAAGTCTGTAAGATTGGACTTTCTGTCATTTTTCAAAGTGCTGCTGACTGGGCTGTCTAAGGAATGGTAACTCACAAATTACTTCTGTGTCTGAAGATAGAAAAAAATGTTAAGTCAATTTCTTGAATTAATTAAGAGATAACATTGATATAGGAACAGGCTAGTGCCACAAATAATTATCACTTGAAATTACACAGTCAAAAAGGCCAATTAAGGAACCAAATATAGCTAATGAGAAAATTTAATTGATAATTTTTCAAGCTGCTGGCCTAGTCCTGTTTTTTTTGTTTGTTTGTTTGTTTTGTTTTGTTTTGTTTTGTTTTTTCCTATAGTTCAGGAACAATAACAACAGCAAACAATATAAAAAGCTACAGAGCCTTAGCTGATTTTTATATGAACAAGATCCTTCTGGATATCAGTTGAAATTTATTTTGGTTCCTTATTCCACCACATATATATGTATTTACTGTTAATTCTTTTTCCAAGTAATCATAGTTTCCTCTACTCTTTTAGAATGGTAAAGTTCAAGGTAGAAGAGAAATTTCTAGACTTTAAACTCTTATTTAAAAAAAAATTCAAATTCACCATGAAGGTCTTGTCCTTCAAATTATCTTTTTGGTAGCATTGCCAAGAAGCTATATCCTCTGATGACCTTCCTGAAGAAAATGTGTAAAAATTTTAGTGAAAATATTGAAATGAACTTTTAAACTTTAGTTGCTAAGCAGGCAATATAGTAAAGAACCTTTTAGCCAAAACCAAGATGAAATCAAGATCTAAGAGAAATAAGAGAATTACTCAAGCTGGCTTTCATCATGAGGACATTTTCCAATGACCTATAACTTTGAGTTTATTTTTAAACTCCACAGAGCACAGATGGAAGAAAATCTAGAATTTATCCAGTATGGGGTGAATAATAGGAGACATAGGCATAAAATCTCACTGAAAGAGCTAGAAATAACCCTACTCTTTCCCTCCCAGGAGATAGAAGAAGCAAAACATGGAGAAAGAGAAAAAAAGAGAAACTGGAAAAAGAGAAAAGAAGAAAAGAAAAATTGTACATTAAAAAAAAAATGTGGTTTTAGAATTCTCACTCATAATGTAGGCCTCATGAGTTTGCAGCCTGAATTTACATCTGTTGCTCAAACTAAGGTGATTTGAAAAGAAAAGTGTATTTGACATAAGTACTAGATTGAGAGATTGAGAGTGCCCCTAGGCATCTGGCAGAAGAAAACAAATGTTTTTTTTGGAGGAATCCACAGTATTCACCTCATACGCAGACAACATCAGTTCACAAGATCAGCATTGTAAATGCAACAGAAAACAATGCATCATGAATGAAACAGGCAGAAACAAGGCAAAACCATACTAGATCACCAAAGACTCTAGGTTTTGGAATTATCTGATTTCGAACATTTAAAAAGAATATTTATTTAAAGAAATAAAAAATGGAAAACAAAAGCAAAATAAAGGAGAAGTAGACCATAAAAATGTTCAGCCAGATTAGAAAAATGTCCACATACTACATCAAGATGTGAAAAATAGTATAAGTAAAATTATAAACAGTGTAATACTTAACAACATATCATAAAGAATTCTACAAGAGAAGTAATAACCTGAAAGATAGATCTGGAATAAATATCAAAACTGCAGCACAGTGGAAGAAAATATGTCAAATAAGAAAGTCATGCTACTTCAAAAGTAATGACTACCATCTAGGTTTTAAAAATCAGAAGATAGTTAACAACACCTCTAATGTTATTACAGATATTTGCTATCTATCAAGGCAACTGGAGCTCAAAATACTACACAGACCAAAAATACCTTTCAAAGTTGTTTTCCAGGCAAACAAAAATTAAGAATTTGTCATATTTCCTCATTAGAGGGTTTTTAGGGATTTAATTTCATTAAAAAAATGAAACAGAATGGAAATCTGAGATGCAAAACTGAATTATAAATAAGTTGATAAAATTTTATATAAATCTAAATAGATATCGACTACATTAATCAAGAAAATTCTGTCAATGTAATCATCAAGAAAATAACAATTTGGGTAAGAGTACTTGAATTTAAAATCTAAAAACTTTTTCTATTATTCTTAAGAAGAGCATAAATACTTATTAACCTTTGCTATAGATTAAGGAACTCTGAAGTTATTTCTAAATTAACAGAAGTAGCATATACAACTTTCTGATATGTAAGGGTAAAAATTGTGTAATAATTAATCCAAAAGAATCTAAGAAACAGACAATATGCATAATTAGATATGCCATTCAATTCAAATCCATCACTTATTACAATGTATGAATGGGATAAATTCTCCAGTTACCAAAAAAAAAAAAAAAATAGACAGGATTTTAAAAATCCAGATATATGCTTTTTATAAAAGCCATCTCTAAAATATAAAAATGTTTTAATTCACCAGGAGAATAAAATACAGTTGGTCCCTGAACACCAGTTTATTTATTTTTAATTTTTAAAAATGTTTTATTTATTTATTTGAGAGAGCATGAGCATGAGCAGAGATGAGGAGACAGAGGAGTCAGAGGGAGAGGGAGAAGCAGACTCCCCACTGAGCAGGGAGCCCCATGTGGGCCTTGATCCTAGAACCCTTAGATCATGACCTGAGCTGAAGGCAGATGCTTAACCAACTGAGCCACCCAGACACCCTACCAGTTTAAAGTGTGTAAGTCCACTTATGTATGAATTTTTCTTCAATAAAGTACAGTACTAAAAAAAATAAATAAGTGCAGTACTATAAATGTATTTTCTCTTCCTTATGATTTTCTTAATATTTCCTTCTCTCTGGCTTACTAATAAAGTAAGAATGTAGGATATAATACATATAACGTACAAAATATGTATTAATCAAGTGTTTATGTTATTGTTATTATGTTATTGTTAAAACTTCTGAGAAGAAGGCTATTAGTAATTAATTTTTTGGAAAGTTAAAAGTGATACACAGATTTTCAATTGTGTATGCGGGTTGTTGCCCCTAACCCCTGTGTTGCTAAAGGGTCAACTGTAATTGGAAATTTATACATACTTAATAGTATAGACTCAAAATATAAAGAGAAAAGTGGCAGATTTACAAAAAGAAAATAATTTGATCATTATCATGAGGAATTTCAATATCTGCCTAATAGTTGAAAGATCAGACAGACAAAAAAACCAGGAAGTATATTATTTGAACAACACAATTAATAAGTGCTCACATACATGGATAGGTCTTAGACTATTTAGTGGGAAAAAACGTTATTATTTAAAATAGTGTGGAAAATAAGACCTCAAAGAAAAAAAAAAAAAGAAGTGTGACTCACAGGACAGAGTGATTTTTAAAGTTATATAATTCTAATTTTTAAAAGAACTTTATCAGAGGGGTACCCAGGTGGCTCAGTCAGTTGAACGGCTGACTCTTGATTTTGGCTCAGGTTGTGATCTCAGGTTGATAAGTTGAACCAGGGTTCAATTGAGCACCCCACTGAGCCAGGAGCCGGCTTAACATTCTTTCTCTCTCTCCCCTTGTGTGTGTGCACTCTCTCTCTAAAAAATAAAGTGCTTTATTAAAGTATTAACATCTCTTTCTTTGTCTATTCCTAATGAACCTTTTTGAATGTTCAACTCAAATGACATTTTTCTAGTGACTGTGCCCATTCTAACTTCCTTTGAATTTATTACTTTTTTCACTTCTCTGTTTGTCCATATTGTTGGTTAATACATCTGTCCACCATGCTAAACTGGAGTTCTCCATTAGATCGCAAACTTTAACCCTGAGGTAGAACTATCCTTCAGGCCACCAGAACTATAGACAGGTTACTTCCTACTCTACCAAGGGTCCTGCAATTCCCTCAAGAACTCCTCTAATAAGTCAGTCCTAATTGTGATTCCAGGATTTAAGGCCATAAAAGAGAAATTCCCCCAATAAGTCTCTCTCTCATTGAGCTTATTAATCATCATGGATGCCCCCTGGTGAAGTTTTCAGTTAATTCTATATCTTGATTCCAAGGGGCACAACTCTAGATCTTTTCCGCCTTTGTTCTTCCCTGTCTCACTATGATACCACCATCCATCCCCATAGTTGAACAAATCCAAATCACTGTAGTTGTGGTCCATTCCTTTGCCCTCTGTATGAATGAACAGGTGAGTCTTAATTTGTTCCATTTTCCACTGCCAAGTCCAAACCACATGCTTATCATAATTTACTTGAACTACTGCTAAATCCTCCAACTTCCATCTGTTCCTATCAACCCTGTTCACAAATTCCTGAAGAGATTTTTTAAAAGAATGTATGTTCTTGAAATGTTCTATTTCATTTTCTTACACTTAGAATGAAATTCAGTCTCTTTACCTTAACCTGGTTTGGTCTTTGATATCTCCACACTCACCTGATAGCCATCTCCTAGTTAATTATGGTAAAGGACTTGTTTCTCTGTCATACTCAGTTCATATTCCCAAATAAAGACCTTTCTCTTATTGGTCCCTTTACCTGCCATACTCTTCCTCTAGCTTGTCACCAAACTTCTTCTCATCCTTCAAATCTCTTTTTAAACAACATCCCCACAAAGATCTTACCTGAATATTATCTAAATAGATTTTCCTTAAAAATAAATTAAAATAAAATATATTTATTTTTTACTTTATTATTTTTAAAGATTTTACTTATTTATTCATGAGGGACATAGAGAGAGGCAGAAACAAAGGCAGAGGGAGAAGCAGGCTCCATGCAGAGAGACTGATGTGAGACTCGATCCCAGGACTCTGGGATCACAACCTGAGCCAAAGGCAGATGCTCAACCACTGAGCCAAAAAATAAAAATTTAAAAATAGATTTTCCTCCCAATTATTCCATCAGCACCTTTAAAAAAATCTTAGAACTTTTCAGTCTGTATTTATTTAAAAAACACATTGAAGTATATATCTTCCCCATAAGATTATAAACTCCAAGAAGCAAAGATAATATAATATTCAGCACAGAAAATGTCTCATATAAATGCCAAATTAATATTTTGAATGAAGAGATTAATGAATTAATATCTAAAACATCTAAACACAATGCCTGTCATGTAAAGTTCTCAATAAATGATAGCATGCATATATTGAGTACATATCATTTACTTGGCATGGTGCTAAGCATAGGCTGGACTGCGATGAATAGAGTAAAATATACATTTGATGAATAGAGGTGGGGCTATAGCAGATGGCCATGTGCTCACCAAATCTCATTTCATTTCCTTCCTGGCACTTAGCTAGAATGCATTTTCCAATCTCCCATATAATCAGAACTCACCATGTGACTGAGTTCTAGACAATGGAATGCATATAGAAAGAAGTAAAATATGCCATTTCAGGCTGAGCCCATAAAATTCTCCTATTCAGTCCTTCTCTGTTTCTCTTCCTTTATGCCTGAGTAATCAAGATGACTGTGAGAATCCAAATGAGAAAAGCCTGTGCTCCTGATGACTGCATGGAGCAGCCTCCCTGACCTTTCCCTACCTAGGACTATATGAATGAGAAATCAACTTTCATTACATTAAGCCAATGAAATGTGCGATTGTTTTCAGAGCAGATGACCTACCTTTATTTATATATCTTCACAAAATCATAATCTAGTGGGATTATAATATAGTGTGATGATGTCTTACCATGTTTGTGCCTCTTTTAGTTTCAGAATATAATTAGTCCAACATAGAGTGCTGTATTAGAACTTGTAAACCGAAGCCAAATTCACATAATAGAAATTAAATGTCATTTTATAAAATGAGGACAAATCTTACATGGAAAAATAAACCACCAAAGTAGAGGATCACAGAATAGGTTAAGAGAGTGTTTTCTTTTAACTTGTTAAAACAGTCCTTTTCAGGCTGTTTCTCATTTTATGAAATTGCAGTAAGAATCTGTATTATGTCTAAATCTGTTTTATGCATTTTTGTGCTGCTAAGTGTCACTCTTTCTCTGTATTTTCCGATTCATTCACCTATTTGAAAGCTGAACGTATACCTGATTTGCCATTTCTAGGGACTAATTGGTACTTCTGCTAATTGCATGAGGTACAATATCAGGATAATGGCAAGTCATCTTGTTTTGGGTCATGAGGCTACTGGTACTCGGGGCTCTTTAACAAGTCTTTTCATTACTATGTAATAGCCTGTAAGTGGGTTTTTAAATTTTATTTTCAGGTATTAATTAGTACCCCCTTAAGTCAAAAAATTGGAAATGTCAAGAGTGACAGCCGTTATTTTGTTGAATGTTCACAGGTCCTTTCACTTTCACTACCTGAATATACTCATTATCTGATTATTTCACCTGTTATTCATTTGGCACAATACAAAATTCTCATCCCTCAACCATTTCTGTGCTTGGCCCTAGTACAGGAAATGCATACAAGAGAGTTGATATTCTTAAAGTAATGAGAAAATGGAATTCCCAGGGATGCCTGGGTGGCTCAGTGGTTAAGCGTCTACCTTTGGCTCAGGGGATGATCCTGGAGTCCTGGGATCGAGTCCCACATCTGGCTCTCTGCTTGGAGCCTGCTTCTCCCTCTGCCTGTGTCTCTGCCTCTCTCTCTCTTTCTGTGTGTGTCTCTCATGAGTAAATAAATAAAATCTTTAAAAAAGAAAATGGAATTCCCAGAGCATGAATGTCAAATTGCAAATTTTCAACGAGTCCAGGATAATCATGAAACTGAGCAATTGCCATCCTCACAAGTTTTGAAATTTCACCTTTTGGTAATGTTTGAGGCCTATCTCATTTTTCCAAAATATTTTTAAGATAATCTTGTTCTCTGTTGAAAATTTATTGATATTTTCAATCCAAGGAAAGCAATAGTATTATTTCCTTTTCCTATACATTTCTGTGGTATTCATTTACATCATTTCTTAATCAAAGGGACAATTTTTGATATGACATGGATTAAAATATCTGGTGATGTCCCACTTAGCAAAAATTCTTAGATAAAACAAAATTTTGCAGTGACAACAAAGAAGTTTGTTTTATCCGGTTTCTGAATGTACACATCTGAAAGGACAAAGGTACTACTGCTCTTTAAATCTACCTTGATATATAATGTTACTTGAGACTTGCAAGCTTCCATTAAGAAGGGTATTCAGAGAAAATACCTCAAAGGTAAGTTATTTCATTCCAAAAGTAAGAATTATGTTAGAATGGAAAACCCTTTGAGTTAGAAAACTGAGGCTTTATACTCCAGTTTCCCATACTGGGTGATGCTAGGCAAGCCATTTGACCTTCCTATTTTTATTCCTTTACCTGCAGAACTGTTCTTTTACTCACCCTATACAATACCACACTGACAATTATTATCTTAGAACTGGCCTTTACAGTTCCTCTGTTTTTCAAAATATCATTATTAATATTAGAAGTTACATCATATCTTGAAAACAACATCATAAATCTAAGGCTCTCAAGAAAAGAAATTCAGTGATGTAGGTGGAAGTTTAGCAGCAGAGCATTTTTGGAGCCAAGAGAAAATAAACAGGTTGAGGAAGTAGGTTTATGAGAGGCCCTTCAATAACATGAGCTGAGGATATCTTCTGAGGACTTCTATAGGAGACTCCATTTAAACAGGGCATACCAGAGAATCCACTTTGAAATAAGAGGTATGAATTAAGGGTGCCTCTGTGGCTCAGTCGGTTGAGCTTCTGACTCTTGGTTTTGGCTCAGGTCATGATCTCAGGGTGGCGGGATCAAGCCCCACTTCAGTCTCCACACTCAACATGAAGTCTGCTTGAGATTTTCTCTCTCTTTCTCTGCTCCTTCCCCTGCTCACTTGCTGTCTCTCTCACTAAAATAAATCTTAAAAAACAAAACAAAACAAAAAAAACTATGAATTAGAACCCTGTTCTGTGTCTTGATTTAGGAAATGTTTTCAACATCTGTATTACAACAAACTTTCTTTTTTAAAATTGAGGTATAATTGACATATGACGTTCTATTTGTTTCTGGCATACAGCATAATGACTAGATATTAATGATATCTATATAAATATATGGCAAAATGGATACCACAAGAAATCTAGTTAACATCTAACACTCCATATAGTTACAGATTTTTTCTTGGATTGAGAACTTTTAAGTTCTTCTTTCACAGCAACTTTCAAATATGCAATACGGTGTTACTAACTATAGTTACCATGCTGTATATTACATCCCTGTGACTTCATTGTTTTATAACTTGAAGTTTATACCTTTTGATGTCCTTCACCATTTCACCTACTCTGTCCCATTGCCTCTCGCAACTACCAACTGTTCTAAGTTTTGTTTTGGTCTTTTTTAAAAATTTATTTTTTAATTTTTTTAAAAAATATTTTATTTATTTACTCACAGAGCGAGAGAGAGGAGGCAGAGACACAGGCAAAGGGAGAAGCAGGCTCCATGCAGGGATCCCGATGCGGGACTCGATCCCGGGACTCCAGGATCACGACCTGAGCCGAAGCCAGATGATTAATCGCTGAGCTACCCAGGTATTCCAGCCATTTTTTTTTTTTTTTGTACCTTATAAGGAAAAAAGTATCGGTATCTTCTAAAACCTATTTTGTCTATGAGAAATTAAAGTTTTTGAGCTTAATAACCATTATCATTTGGATTTTTATAAAAAATATAATTTCTAATTTTTAAAATGTCCTTTCTATTCCTTGTAGTTTAACATTTTATTCTTTGATCCTTTAAATTGCTTTATTGTGTAATGTGAAACTTCCAAGTTCATATTCATTGAATTTAAAGTATTTATTTATTTTCTAAAGATTTTATTTATTTATTCATGAGAGACACACAGAGAGAGAGGCAGAGACATAGGCAGAGGGAGAAGCAGGCTCCATGCAGGAAGCCCAATGTGGGACTCAATCCTGGGACCCTGGGATTATATCCTGAATCAAAGGCAGATGCTCAACCGCTGAGCCACTCATGTGTCCCTGAATTTAAAGTTTTTAAATGAACATATATTACTTTACTTTTTATCACCATAATCTTTTGTTTTTTTAAAGATCTCGTTTACCTATTTATTAATCTTGTTTACCTATTTATTAATTTATGAAAGATAAAGAGTGTCCTCATTTGTGCAAATTGGGGGAAAAGCAGAGGGAGAGATTCTCAAGCAGACTCCAACCCAGTGAAAGCCCAACTCAGGGCTTGATCTCAGGATCCTGAGATCATGACCTGAGCCAAAACCAAGAGTCAAACACTTAACCAACCAAGATATCCAGGTGCCTCCATGATTATAACCTTTAAGATATTTGGTTCCATCTATTTTATTATATTTCAATTATATTTACTGAGTTTTCTTAGCTTTCTTTTCTATTTAGCCTTAGACTTTAGTCTATTTTGTCACACCTTAGTTGTAATTAATCCTGAATTATTTTTTGATTATTTCATCCCATTATTTACTTTAACTTTTAAGAGTATGTTTATTTTGTTGATATTTTGCCTTACATTTTTTTTTAAGATTTTATTTATTCATTCATGAGAGACACAGAGAGAGAGGCAGAGACACAGGCAGAGGGAGAAGCAGACTCCATGCAGGGAGCCCGATGCGGGACTCGATCCTGGGACTACAGGATCATGGCCTGGGCCAGAGGCAGGCGCCAGACCGCCGAGCCACCCAGGGATCCCCTTTGCCTTACATTTTTAAATGTATTGCATCTAGGTTGAAAATTATTATTTTAAGTGTGTGTGTGTGTGTGTGTGTGTGTGTGTATGTACGCAGTTGACTAATAAGGAAAATATTTATTTTTGTTTGCTTGTTTATCTGATTTTTAGTAAAGGGTCCCAACTAGATACCTTTTAGGAAATTATTATTCTTTTTTTAGATTCAGGGAGATTTACTGCTTTTGGAAATTCATCAGAAGAGGCCATTTAACTATGATGGCCAACCCCCACTTTCTGTTCCTGCAAATGGACTGGGAGAGCCATTTCTGCACAACGATGCTGCACATTGAGATATTAACGGTTCTCTTTGTTCATGTGAAAGGAAGGCAACTTTGGAGACTGGCCATTACAAACTAGAGATAGTTCTTTAAAAGAAGTTACTTTACCTAAAATGTTGGGCCTCACTCAAATACTGCAACTAGGGGCATTTAAGGATAAAGTTTGGGGACAGGACCATGAATTGTTGTGACTATTTTTGTTAGCCAATGACAACATCCTGTTCTGTACTTTTGAGTTCTGAGGGAATGCATTTCATTATTTGTGGATTCTACAGTTAAAATTTCTAAGTTCATTTTGGAGTTTTACTGTTTCTTATACTTAAGTTCACATCTGTTTTGAGTTCATTTTTGTGAGTGGTGTAAGAGTCCAATTTCATTCTTTTTCCAATATAGATATCCAGTTTTCCTAACACCAATAATTGAAATGACTACCCTTTCCCTACTGAGTATTCTTGGTTCCCTTGTCAAATATTAGTTGATCAGTTTGTGTATGGTTTTTTTTTCTGAGTTCTCAATTCTGTCCCATTGGTCTACGTGTCAGTTTTTATGCCAGTACCATACTATTTTGATTACTATAGCTCTATAATGGAGTTTGAAATCAAGAAATGTGACATCTCCAGTTTTGTTTTTCTCAAGATAGTTTTGAATATTTAGAATCTTTTGTGAATCCCTATGAATTGTTTTTTTTCTATTTCTGTGAGAAATCCCATTGGAATTTTGATAGAAAATGCACTGAATATATATATATATATATATGGCTTTAGTTAGTTATGGACCTTTTAATTTTTGTTTTTCATTATGTACTATAAAACAAATACCTCCCATTTGGTATTAGCCCATATGACAAGCTCATATTAAGTACTCTAAAAAATATTAACTTTAAAATTCAATGCAAACTTGTAACAGAAGTACTGTTATTTATCCATGTTTTACAGTTCAGGAAATAGAATGCTAAATTTCCATTCAACATATGTTAATATTCTTATTTTGATTAATAAAACATACTTTCAATCTCATTTTTTTGTGTGGGCTTAAAAACTGACACCCACTAGGATATTTAAAAACAAAGAAATTAAAAAAAGAAAGAAATAGCTTTCCAGTAACTGTATTATGCTAAAAAATGCAAGATTTATAATTTAAGTAAAAGCTCAGTTTACTTTTCACAAAGATGGTGCCTAAAGCTGAGAAAGAAGCCCTGTACTTCACAAATTTGAAACTAAAGCAAAGGCTTTGAAGGCCAAAAAAGTGATGCTGAAAGGCATCTACATCTACCAAAAAAAAAAAAAAAAAAAAGAAGAAGAAGAACAAGAAGAAGAACAAGAAGAACCACCATGCATTACCTACGTTCCAATAGCCTAAGATACTGAGTCTTCAAAAGCAACCCCAACATCCTCAGTAGAGTGCCCCTAGGAGAAACAAGCTTGACCAGTAGGCCATCATCAAGTTCTCTCTCACCACCAAGTCAGCCATGAAGAAAACAGAAGACAACAACACACTTGTGTTCATTATGGATGTCAAGACCAGTAAGCAACAGACCAAACAGACTATGAAGAAGCTTTATGATATTAATGTGGCCAAAGTCAACACTCTGATTAAGCCTGATGGAGAGAAGAAGGCACATGTCTGGCTCCTAATTATGATGCTCTGGATGTTGCCAACAAAAATGAGATCATTTAACCTTGAGTCCAGCTAGATAAATCTAATTTTTTTACAATAAAAACAAACAAACAAAAACCCTGTTCAATTAAGTTAAATAAAAGTAAAATCAAAGGAAAATATCAGATTTACAAGAGTACTCCATTTAATTAAGAAATAAATATAATTAAGTGAGTTGTATTGGGTTGTCAGCAAAATTTTGTTTATATTAGTTCTCAACTCTAAAGTAAAAACTAAATGGAAAGTTAACTAGGCAACTATAGAGTGAAAGATTTCTTTCAACCATCAGTCAGATATTACACAATAAGCTTTTAGTGATGACTAGAAAATCCAACCAAATAAGAGAACAATGTGATAGATACAATGAGTATAATGCAAAATAACTCAATGTGATTATTGCTTATAATTTTAAAATAAAGGAATTGGGATACCAGCAAAAGAGAAGGGAGATTTTAAAAAATGGAATCATCAAAGCAGTTTTTCAATCTTGAGAATGTTTAGGAGATAGGCTCTGGACATAGGTGCCTGGAGACTGAATATCCAGTAATGAGAGGACAACTGAACTCAGATAAGAAGCTTCTCTAATACCTGATAGGCAGAACCAATGTTTCAAAACCTAGTCTTTGGGAAATAAAGTTTAGAAAGAGCTCCTGGTGTGTATAGAAGATGTTACCTTCACAGTACCAAAATAAGGGGCACCTGTGTGGCTCAGTTGGCTGGGCATCTGCCTTCAGCTCAGGTCATTCATGATCCCAGGGTTCTGGGATTGAGCCCCGAATCAGGCTCCCTGCTCAGCAAGGGAGTCTGCTTCTCCCTCCCCCTCTCCCTGTGCTCCAACTCATGCTTGCTCTTTCTCCCTTTCTCTCTCCCAAATAAATATAACATTTGAAAAAAAATGCCAAAATACATATGTTCTTAGATTGCTGAGTATTGATTTTATAGTTTAATTCCTTCATGAAAGAATCCCCGCTGTTCTCTGTCTCCTGTGGCATGAACTATATTCTGAGCAATGTGAGTTAAAACTGATGAGGTTTCAATCAGGGGTGCTTTAGGATCACAGTATAAGCAGTGGCTGGCCTCTCTATTTACATGAATTAAGCAAATTATGAAATTTTTCTATGACTGTTTCTATTCAAATGACTATTCTAACCTACCTCACAAAGTAGTAAGGGAAAAAAAATACATACAAAATGTACAGCAGGCACAGAATAACTGGAATAATTTACACAACCTTCATTGCTATATATTTTAATAATAATTAGAAAAAGATAACTACACATGATATTCTCTCAAAATCTTCATCAATGTTTGCCTACTGAGAAGAACATGTCTCAAATCTTCACCTGGCATTCAGACCTGTCCACAATTTATCCCAAATCTATTTCCTCACCTTTATTTTCCCCCAATAAATACATTCTCATGTATATTTTAGAATTCTCCCCTAAGATGCATGTTTTCTAATAAATAAATATTTGGGTTTTTGTTGTTTTTGTAAAATGTTTGTACATCCAGAATTCATTCATTCTGTTTCTGATGAATGAACCTAGGAGTTCTCTCTATAGGTCTACCTTTCCTCCCCATCCTCAGCACTTGTGTTTAAGGCTAGAATATCTCCATGCCTAGCTCTGATGTGGTACATATGAACTAAGACTTCCCAATCATTTTATCATATTTCTCTAAAATAGCTAGTTTAGAGATTCAAAGGAGATCATAATCAGAGCCAGTGAGAAATAATGAGATCTTTTCACTATTATACTTATGGGAAATACTCTATTCTTTCTTGATATAGAAAGGAAAGCCTGGAGCCCTGAGATCATAAGGTAAGAGCTAGCTCAAACTTTTCCAAAGAAGAAGAAGAATTAAAAATAGAAGAAAATTGGATTTTAGTAAAAAAAATTTAAGCCCTGAATCTAGCATTTTATTTATTTATTTATATTTTTTTAAGATTTTATTTATTTATTCATGAGAGACAGAAAGAGAGTGAGAGAGGCAGAGACACAGGCCGAGGGAGAAGCAGGCTTCATGCAGGGAGCCTGACGCGGGACTCCATCTCGGGTCTCCAGGATCACGCCCTGGGCTGAAGGCAGTGCTAAATCGCTGAGCTACTCAGGCTGCCCTGAATCCACCATTTTAAAGATAAAATGAGGCATATTAAAAATGTTGAGCTTAAGAAATGTTGGTTGGCTATAGCTTAAGGCCTAGTAGACCCCTGATTCGTTGTGCTTAGAGTTTTGAGTCATTGACTGTGTTTGATTTTGGTTTGCTTACGTAGGCCACAACAGAATTAGCGCCATCTGTCTAATGGCCTCCTTGTTTAATATTAGAAATATCTACCTTTGAATTGTTTATTTAAGTGAGCCTATACTTTCTCTTCTTTTTTCTGTGTAGGCAAGCTAGGTTGGATCTCATTTTCAGTCACTTCAAGATTCTCAATCAATACCTCTTCTATGATTACAAAAACTCTTCTATGTATACAAAAACTGGAAATTTTACATTTATTTCTTTCTCAATAGGATATTTACTTCTATTTTGGAATATGAGCTAATTATTAAAAAATGAACTAAGAACATAATATAACTTAAAAGCCCAATAATGAGCTGTGGCAACATTGTCAAAGATGTTTAAGGCAAGGATTTGAGTTGGGCCAGAAAGGATAGTAAGATTTAAGCTAAAATAGCTAAATATTAACAGTGAGCCAATGGAATTTTAAATCTGCCCTCATATATTTCAATTTCTATAACTTTTATTTAAGTAACTTGACATACTTTGTTCCTGTACTGTAGCATTTAGCAATTTTAAAGATTATATTTGATCTGGCAATATGGAAAAAAATGTCTTCCAGGAGCTTTTAAATGTGGGGTTACTTTTATATTTGACATTTGATTACAGGAGTTATGATTATATCATTTGGATAAATATTTATTTTTGCCATAGTGTTTTAAATGGAATGCTGCCTTTAAAAAAATCCAGAAAGTTGGCCAATCAACAAGACAAATGGTTTGCAGCTGTTTTGTTAACTCCTATTAACACTCTAGCTTTACCCAACTCCTTCATTTATCCTTCTGTTTTCAAAGGAGCTCTTAATTACTTCCATCCCCATTTCAGTTGTAAATGCTTCTTTATTGCCATTCTTTCATTAGAATAAATCCTCCAACCTATTCAAGGACCTGACACTTCACCACTGATTTACTAGTGATTCAATTTTATTAATCAGATGTTTGCCCTAGCTTTGGGGTATCTGTACTGCCATTGCTGGTAATTGTTGATAAAGGCCTTCTTTCTTCCTTTCCATTTCTTGGAAAATATACAGGTACATTTTCAGCATTTTATTTCAGTAAGTCTGAAATTAAAAAGAACTAGGGAAAATTGAAAATCTTGTAATTGTCTTGAAAAGAGTTAGTATTTCATGCTCTTAGCTGAGCAGGCTATAGTTGCAGTGGGGATAATGTGACCTATACAAGATTTGTCTGAAATTTTCCATTAGAAATTATTTCTTTATAGATTTCAGACTACTTCTGAATTCATATCAGAGGACCAAACCATAATACCATGGCATAATACTCTAAAAGCAAAATTAAACAACATGCAAGAAACCATATTAACTATGGTGGTTGATTTTTACTATTTCTTTTCATGTTCAGAAAATTCCTCTTTAAGACCGATTTAAGATATATTAAAGATTATATATATACATATATAAAGATATATGTGTGCATATATACACTATATCTACACATACACTATATATTCATGAACTATATCTGCATTATACAGTCTCCTTTTATGACTTCACTATGTGGGGCTTTCCAGCTAACAGATATTATTGACCATGGGCTGAAGTCCTTGGGATCTCTGACTGTAAATGATCTGGTTAAAAATTTGGTGGAAGCATTGCTAAAAGCAGTCTTTTAAACAATCTCTTATTAAACAGTAATCCTTGTCTAACATTTACATATGAATTCCCAATTGTTAAGGTTAAATGCTTTACATTACGTGTGCATTATTATTTTCTTCATTTGACATTGTAAGTTTTCCTTGAATATTTTCTATTTATAGTAGTGATACCATATTGCATGGAATCCACAATCCTTCTGAATAGTTTCATTTTCTATTTCATATATTGCTTTAAATAGTAGTTCAATCTTAGTTTTATATAAATGGCTATTCTTGTATAATAGTTTTTTTCCCCATTTCCTCCTTTTCTCATTATTGTATTAGTTTCTTATTACCTCTGTAGCAAATTACTACAAACTTAGTGGTTTAAAGCAATACAATTTATTGTCTTACCATTCTGGGGGGTCAGACATTCAATATGGGGTAGCCAAATTGCCTTTTTCTTAAAAGCTAAAATCAAGAACTTGTTTCCTTATTTCCCCAGCATCTGGAATACCTCTGCATTCCTCATGAGGCTCATGACCCCTTCCTTCATCTTATGATGATGGTATAGTATCACCAAATCTTCTTTTCTCTCTGAAATCTAGTTCTGTCACCACACCTAATTCTCTATCTCTGACCCTCCCGTTTCTCTCTCATTAGGATTCATTATTTCATTGGGCCCAACTAGATAATTCAGGATAATCTCCCTATTACAAAGTCCTTAATGTAATAACAACTGCAAAATCCTTTTTGTAAGGTAACATTGACAGGTTTCAGGGATTAGGACACGGAAATTTGTGGGAGACTATTATTCCCTAACCACAGTTATATAAGTCTCTGTGTTCTTCGTATTCATCATCTTTTTTTCTATGATTTTTTTAAACCCAAGGAAATCCCATCATTTTTCAGATCTTCCATAAGTAAAGCTTTTCAATAATTGCATTATAGCCTGTTGAGCTGCAGAGCATGAGAATTTAGTTCCATTTATGTACTGTATCTCAACTTTAAAGTTGTTGAATACTAGCAGTTGGAGTGTTATTCTATTTTCTACTTTTAGTAAATAATCTTCTATTATCCTGGGATTGGTTTGATTTCTGATTACAGTTGGCCCTCAGACAATATGGGGTTGACTGTGCAGGTGCACTTATATACAGATTTTTTTTCCAATAAATATGGTACAGTACTGTAAATTTATTTCCTTGTGTCCACAAAGAAACCCTTTAAAACATGTATTCAGTTAGATCATCTAGTCCTCCCTCCAAAACATAACATACATAATTTGTCCATTCCCTTTTATCTTCACTGACATGTCTTTTGTCCAGGTACTACATGTTTAACCTGTATCACTGCAGTTGCCAGTCTCTATTCTCCCACTCTTGCATTTGTCTAATCTATTTTCATAGGACAATAAAGAAATGCAGAAAGAGTAATTTGAATGCCCAGGTCATGTAAGATGCAAATTACTGGCATGGTCCTTAGAACCCTGCATGAATTACTCTCTGCTTAGTTTTCCTATCTTTCTCTTATTACTTCCATATTCCACTACAGTCATATTGGCCTGGCTGTCTGTCAGTTCTGTACCCAATGAGCCCTTCTCCACAAAACAGATTTGTCACCTTAAATTCTCTTCCCCAAATTTCTCCCACTGCTAACCCCTTCTTGTCCTTCAGGTCTCAGCTTAAATGGAAACTTCTTACAGAGGATTTGTCTGACTACCCTCCCTAAATTAAAGCCTCTCTATCATTATCTGTATCTTACTGATATATTTCCAGACCCTTCCCTAAAATATCAGGTCTATGGCTTTAAGAACTTTCTTATTTTTTTATTGTATCCCCAGCACCCTGCACACTACCTTACACATAATAGAAAATCAGTTTGTATCTGGCAAAAATATGAATTAATAAATGAATTATGAAAAGAAGGGAGTTCACCTTATTCCTCTCATCACTGGTTTTTGACTCATTCTAAACTAACAAATCTTACAGATGCAACGCAATATTGGAGAAAGAGACAGGGAAGATATAAAAATCAAAGAGAATGCCCCACAAAGCAGAAAAAAAGTCATTTCCAAATACTTCACCCGCTAGTTATGACATTGCAACTGGAGAAAACTCCTATGCAAATTCAGTCATGCAAGCCCCATTTAGCTCAGGAAAATGTGTAGAAATTGATTGAGTGAGCAGCTGGTGATATTGTAGTCAGGCTCTCTGGAAGTTAATTGGGAAGCGTTGTGAAAAATCCTGACATTGTACATGTAGCTATACTGACTTCCATTGTGCCCTAGACACTCATCACACACGGTTGCTCTCCACTATTACAAAATAACTGGATGCCTCTGAGTCTCTGATGACTCTCATCAATAGCCTGCTAAGAAAACGGAGGAGGAGCGAGTGATGAGTTGGAGTTGTTTGAACTTTTATAATTGGAATGAAAAGCTCCTAATCTTGTGAGTTTTTACTCCCTTCATGAACTGTTTTTATTCTCCTATAGATAAATACAAACTATTTTTTTCAAGGTCTGTTTTTATATTGTTTTCATGGAAAATCTATCATTGAAGCTAAACTACTTTTTTTCCTGGTGTTTTGTTTATTATCTGTTTCAGTTAGTTATTGGCATGAAAGAAACACGCCTAAATTTTATGCTTAAAACACCAAGTGACCAAGTATTATTTCTTATAAGTCTATATAGTTCAACTCAACAGTGCTATTGTTCTAGAATGGGCTTGCTCATGTGTCCCTGTTGAGCTGATGGGTTGGCTGGTGGTCTAGGCCTCATCTAGAGTAACCTGGCTATTATCCGTATGTTTCTCAAATCTTTTGTGTCTATTATATCCTAGGCATTGTGTTCTATCCCAGGATTACAGAGGTCAGTAAAACTCTTTAATGTTGAACAGTTTAGGTCTGAAAGAACGATGATATGTAAACAAATACTGCATTTAAATGCTATTGGTAGTATAAGAGAAATTTGTGGTATACAGAAAGGACATCAGAGAGAAAATACTCAATCCTGAAGAGAGTGGGAAGAATAAGGAGAGACTTTTGATATATGTTTCTTAAATCAAGTTTTAAAATATTCTGCTAGGTTTCCAAGCCAGGAAAAAAAGATCCAGGCAGAAGGGCAGCTGAGCAAAAGCACAGATGTGGGAGACACGCACTATTTCATTGAGCCTGGTGGATGTACAGTATAATACACTAGAGCAAGGTAAGACTGAAGGAGTAGATAGGTACCATGGGGTTTTGTATGCCAGACCGAGATTCAGTTTTGCCTTAAACAGTAAAATAACAACAACAACAACTACAACAAATTATCCACAACACTTACTATGTTTTTGCTATGTGCTATACATTCTCCTAAGTGTTTTGCATGCCTTCTCTCCTTAATGTTCCATATACCTCCACAACATGGGTACTACTATTTATCCTCATTTTAAGATATGGCTTTTAAGGGTAAAGACTCTAAATAAACTTACACATAAATAAAATAAGTGACAAAATAGGATTCAGTCCCATATCTGTTGGCCTGAATTCTTAACCTCTAGGCCATATTGCTATCATGAGAGGATAATGGAATGAGTTTAAGTAGAGAAAGAATATGATCAGGTTTTCATTTTATAAAAACCTTGTTTGCAGTACTATAAAGGAGATCAAAGATTGAAGACAGAGTAAGATATGGAAATAGTCCTGGTTAGAAATAATGAAGATTTAAATTTACACATTAGCAGTGAGGACAGAAGAAAAGAGATGGGGACCCAAGTTCTGTTAAGATTTTGTAACATATTGCATATTTATGAAGAAAAAGAAGGCTAAAATGATTACCAGGTTTCTGACACAATTGACTGAACAGATGGTGATAGCAAAGGTGCTGTATAGCTTAGATGTTAAAAGTCTAGATTCTGAAAAGGATTACCTACCTGAGTTTAGACTCCAGCTCTGCCACTTACCTAAGTGGCTAAGTGCTTCAATTTCTTCATTTGTAAAGTGGAGTGACACCTACCATAGTAAGTTGTTATACGGACTAAATGAATTAATGGATAAAAAATGCTCAGCATAGTATCTGATAGATACAGTTAACTCTCAGTTGGTATTTAATATTTCTCAATGAGAAAAGAAGAGGGATTTGGGAAACATTGGTGAATACAGTTTGAGACACGTTTAGTATGAGGTACCAGTGAGTCAATGGGTCTGTAAAAGTTCAGGAGAAAGATCTATGCTGAAAAGATACATGTGGAGCATCAGCATCCAGATAGTTGTTGAAGTTCTATGTGGTTGGGCTAACATAGGAAAATGGACAGTCTTAAGAGAAAAGCAACATTGAAGTGGTGAGAAGACTAAAATGCTGATAATAATTAAAGGAAAAGGCAATTAGTCAAAAAAGAAAAGCTCTTGAAATGATTAAGTACAATACACCATCAAATGTTAAAGGTTAAGTAAGATATGAATGTGTCATAGGCATGTCTAACCTACCATGCCCGAAAGGGGGATTTCATGATTTTTTCCCAACCATTTGTCAATTTAATAGCTGGCACTATTTATCCAGGGGTAAGGCCAAAATCATGGACACCATTCTTGATTATTCTCTGTTTCACTGTCCTAACTTCAGTCCTGCAGTGATCAAATCCTTCAAATTAAAAAAAAAAAAAAATGAAGTCTTTTCATCACCTCCACCACTAATTTCTAGCCAATAAAAAATATACAAATCTTCTTTCCTAGTACTGAGAAAATAATATTAAATAAAATGGGAAGTTTCATATATGATGAACTCCAACATATGCTGCCTACAATGCTTCAGAGCATATAAGTGGATGATGAACTAGTAATAAGCATACAAGAAATATTTACTGAATCTAATAAACCAATTCCTTATGATGAGAAGATGTAAAATCTATGTAGGCTAATTTTGACAATATAATGTTTTGTATGATAGCCATCCAGCTAAATGATTCTAGGGGGAAAATACTTTTGACATGCTCAACAAGTTTCTTAAGCATTTCAATTGAGTGTTGTATTTGTGTTAATATTTAATTGAGGGCATTTTCTGTCACTTAATCTATTTACAATCAAGTTTAATATTATTTATATATTTGTTTCCCCTGAAGAGCTATGGTTTCTACTTTATAATAACTTGAGTTATGCATCTTATGTTTGTTTCCCATTTCATCTGGCTTCCTGAAAGCCTGGAGATAAATATCAATCACATTGCCTGTATTGACCTATTTGGAAATTTCTTTACTTGGTTCTGATGTTATATATTTCACTAATTTGTTAAATATGACTTTTGTTATAAGCTAGCTTAAATTATTTACAGATGAGGTAAGTTATAAGCAAGTATATTTGATTCTTAAATATCCAAGAAAATGTCTTACATGAATCAAAGTTGAAACACAACTGATTGAAGAAGTGACAGCTCCACGGTGGCCCTCTCTGCTCCGGGCAGCCAGTGATTCTGTCATTGATATGGAATACTTAAGGGTACCTAATTTAAAAAAAGAAAAAAGAAAACCGAACAATGAAAGGACTTTATTTAATGTCCAGGACTCCCATGAGAAAAAACCTGTAATACTATAAACAGGATGAATATGAATATATATATATATGATATGTTATGTCTCCAAAAAGAAGCCACATTATATAGGAAGGAGTCCTGAACCTTCAAGGACACCCTTGACTAAATTGGGAAGTAACCTTGTATAGTGGAGTAGTCTTAAGAGCTCAGCCTTGGATGTTCCAGAGACAAGGGGATTTTAGCTCAGGTATGAGGCTATATTTGAAACCATTTCAGCTCAGTCCCCAGGGAGCACCTAGATGACCTCACAAGAAGAAAGGTATATGATGCAACTAAAGACCTGTGTCACTAGTCACTAAACCTTCTAATGTGGGACCTCCTTTCAAAGATAGTGAATACCGTAACAGAAAGCCATTTCCCAGAAGGCTGGAAAGAGGAATGAACACAGGAGAAAGGAATGAGGTAGTAAAGCAATCTAGGAGGTGTTAGAGGAGGAATAAATGTCTCCTGGGAAATCCCAAGAGACACATGTTAGGGCAGTTGTCTCTGAAGTCTTGCCATTTAACATAGGGGTAGTAAGTCAGTAGAATAATCATTCAGTTTAAATGATGTTGTCTAGGACTCAGAAACAGTCAAAGTTTATGGAAACATCCTGGAAATACATAGTAAAACCTTATAAAATCTGAGTAATTCCTCATTTCCTATACACTCATTACCTCATAGCAACCCAGGATTTCTGCTCTCATCTCAAAGGATTCTATTGTGGTCACTAATGATCTCCTATTGTCTAAACTAATGGATTCATTTTTCATTATTCTATGCAATTTGTTTAACAAATACTTATGGAATGCTTACTAAATTCCAGGAAGTATTCTGGGCACCTGTGATACAATAAATAACATTCCAGTGGAGATGTTACAGAGGCAGAGAATTAAAATTGTTTTCCAGGTTTTTTTTTTTTAACTGATGGACTTGGGTTTCATAAATTTTTATCAGTAATGTAGGTGAGGTTTTTATGATATTTTGCTAGGGGCATTAAAAACAAGTTAATTCTACCACAAACCACATTCACCCTGCCCTGTAGAGTTTATCTCAAGGGAGATAAATGATGTATGTACAAATTCAAATAAAAAAATGAGAAATAAATTATCATTTTTTAATCTAGACTTATGCCCAATATTTTAGTATAAAGATTTCTAATAAATATACTAAAGCATATGAGCTTAAAACCTAAGTCAAGCCCCCCTTCCTAAGACAGATCTTACCATAAATAAGATTCCAAACATCTAACCAATGAGTATTCTCTAAATTTAGAGGTAAAAATTGTTAAACTGAGGATGCACTATATTCTGCCTATGTTGATGAGTGATTCTCAGTTTGTCACAGCACACATCTTGTGGGACACTCTCCTGTTATTCGGGAGATATGAGACATCCTCCCAAGTCATCTGTCTGATAGGCAATACACAATGTTTTTGTTTGGCCTATTGTGTCCCACCATCTAACATAAAAGCAAATAAGGAAATCTCTACGCATACCATTTATAAAATGATATCAATTTTCAAGGCTCTACACAATCAATAGCACACTGCTTATCTGTGGAATGACATATTTTGGTTCAAAATTTGATATTTTGGTATTTTCTAATTTAAAATGTCATGAAAACATTTACAAAATAAAGATCAATGGTGACAAGTAGCCAATAAACCTCTACCCAGAGATAATTTCAATTAATATTCTGAAACAAGTATATGTTTCAGCATACACTTTCTATTTAAAGTGGAAAACTGGAAATACTGTTCCAGTTTCCACACTGAAAATACTGTTTTCTAACATATCCTTTTCATATAAAATATCATGAGTATCTTTCTATAGTACTTAATATGTTTCTACAACATTATTTTTAAGACAACTTTATGATATACAATTTATATCATGAATGTCCCATTATTGACTTTAACATCACTATTATAAAGAATGATATGATTTGTAGTCTTTTGAAAAGATCTTTTTATACACTCATTATTTGTGCATTAGGAAAAATAAAGGTGAAGTAAAGTTATTGGGTAAAAAAGTTCATATATTTTTAAATGCGTTGAGATATATTATTAAGACATGCCCACAGAATTTGGTCCCCAAGAAGAATATGGAAGTGTTCATTTCTTAAGCTTTCTAAGACACTAAATATTGCAATATATTACTTTCTTTAGAGTTTATTTTGGCATATCTGTATTTGTTAAGGGATTTGAAATTAGCCTTATATGTTGGCCATTAGCATGTTTATGACAAACCACATTACTATTTCAAAGAAAATAAGACTTCAGAGTAGAGAACTCCACCAATTATTGCTCTATTTGACTACAGAAAAAGAGAAAGTAGAAGTTCTTGACAAAGCAACGTTTCTGTAGGCCACTAAATCATCTGTTCTTTAACAGGACTAAAATAACAGCAAGTAAATGAATCCAACCAAAGTTAGCCAAGACAATAGGGAAAATTATTAATTTCATTTAAACAATCTTCATTAAATAAATAAATAAATAAATAAATAAATAAATAAATAAATAATAAACAATCTTCATGAGCCACAGAAATATGAGAAGTAGAGATTCAAATACTACCATATGTCACCTCTCATCTCTGCTTCTCTCTGCCCATTAGTTTTTAGACTCCAGACCTTAATCCTGGAGTTACAAGAGACATTATTTTGATTGCAAACTTGGGAATTATTTTGTTTTCAACTTTAAAAAAATTCCAGGGTAACACTGTGACTGCTTTAGATTATATTTTTATAAAGAGAATTAGTTGCTATAATTGGCAGCCTTTACTACATTTTTGTAGTTGGGAGATTCTATCTTCCCACAGGCAAAAAATATTATTTCCAGTTTATAGATAAAAGCTGGTTAGACAACTAGTGTGTGATTACTACACATTAATTGTATCCATTCTCAGACCCCTCTGTTCTGAAGATCTTGACAAAGAGTATCCCAATGAATCTCTTGCCCCATGTTTTACATCTAGAGATGAGAGAAAGATGACCCCTTGTCTGAATGTTATTTTCTGTTATATTTGGGTTAAGCCCTCATTTAATTGGAATAATCAGTTGGGCAGTTCATCCTGCTAAGTATTGAAGATATAATAGTAGAATTTTGTAGGAAGCTTGGAGAGAAAGCATTTCCTTTGCTTACCTATCCAAAGGTAGTAATGAGAGATTCAGCAACCAAGTATATATATGACTCAGAATAATGTGTTCAGTTTCAATGGAAGTACAGACCTCATCAAAAAAAATCCACATTTGTGCCTATCAGTTCTGTCCTAAAACCACCCATGGCTGGAAATGAGAACTGGTATCACCATAGTATGGGTTCTACACGACTTCACAGCTGTATAAGCATGTAGTACTAGGTTTCATGTATAAAGGCATACAAAATCTAAGGCTATATAATCTGTTTTATATTTCTAAAACTTATAGTTGCTACTAACTCAAATTTATTGCTAAGTGAAGAATAGCAAATCCTTTTCAGTTGAACTATGAATATGTACCTACTTGATTTAAGTTACTAGCAATCAAGATAAAACTGGAATTTTATACAATTGGAAGAGTAGTTACATGGTCTATACACAATAACTGCTCATTAAAGGAACCATAGACTGCTTTTGTACAATATGTGTGTCACACTTTTTGTGGCCATTATCAATCTTAAAGTAATTGAACTGCATATAATTTTGTCCTAAAGTTCCTAACTACCCTTACAAATACATTTATATGAATTCCCCATGTTTTTTCACAGATGCCTCAAAAGGTAAATATTCTAAAAAATACAAAAATAATTAGGAGGCAAGCACTGTGAAAGCACTCTTGATAAGTTTTTCACAAAAAAATAAAATACATTAACTATCAAAAAATGAAATGAAATAAAATATAGAAATCATGAATATAGATGTCCAATATATACAATTCTTGGTCTAAAGGTTAAAGGTTCAACTTCAATATAGATTAGTAATGATGCATTATCATTACCCTTTGAAGGTCACTGAAAAGAAATCAACAATTTGATGCTAGCTTCCAGGAAAAAATGTCACAGAAATCTTTTCTTCATCTGTAAAAATTGCCTGATTCACACAGGAAATAACTCTTATGGAAATCAAGACCAAAGTCCTAAAGATTAAATTAGAGACAAGAGTAGAAAAAAACAACAAACAATTTTCATGTTCCCACTGTCTACTTACATGAAGAAGGATAATTTTACTTGATCTGTTAATCAATATGGAAGATACCTTACTTATGCTATATATGTTATTTATTTACTAATAACCCTCTAATATTTCAAAGATACATTCCTTAATTTAAAATAATAATAAATGCAGTATACCATATAAGTGTGATTCTTTGGAAATAATTCACTTGAAAACTGCCTCTACTTGGTCATTTATGGAGATATGGATCATGCTAGTAGAGTCAGTGTCTGCAGAATTTATCAGGAGTTCAGGCTCATGACTAGATAAACAGTTGAAAATTTTTTATTTTTAAATTTGGAACTATGGAAACAATTGAGAATCATCAAATTATTATGAAAGATTTTAAAATAATGTATCAAACTATAATTTATATACCTTTATAATTAATTATAATATATTTAATACAAATCAATTCCTATTCTTTTGCTGACCCCACCATATTAAGGATTAGTTGCATACTGAGCACATGTGGCAAAATGCCAATTCTAAGTGTTACCTATTTAGCTTCATATGAATCATTCATCTTTATCTGTTTGTAGTAATAATCCTTGAAACATACTGAATCCAGAAGATTTTTAAATTTTGTTGGAATGTACTTCAAATCACTTTCAAGTATTAGTCATTTTGCCTTAACAATTATTAATAGTGTTCTCATCCTGCTACACTTAATCTTACTCTGTTTGTCTACACACCTTGTTATTAATTTATTCTTTCAATACATTGAACACTATTATGTGTGTCAGTCTATGCACTAGGAGCCAAAGATGAAAAGTTAAATAGATATTGTGAACATTTCCTTTGAAATATTTAATCTATAGTGACAAAGAGAAGATGGTAGAGTAGGAGGACCATAAGCAAATCTTGTCACAAAATTACAACTAAATATCATCAGCGTCAATGGCCCAGAAAACAACCTGAAGGCTGGCAGAAAATTGTACCATTAAATGTAAAGAAGAGGCCATATCAAAGAGGATGGTCTGGGTGAAGACATGGTCAGGAGTTAAGCAGAGCCACAGAACTGTGTCCATAGAAGGGAGGGACTGTAGGGGCTGAAAAAGGAGAGAAACGGCTGCTCACACCAGGGAGTCCACACCGGGAAGAGAAATCCCTATAACATATGGCTTTGAAAACCAGAGGGGATGAGTTTCACAAGTACTTACAACCAGCAGGACTTAAAATCTGGAACTTTAAAAATCAGTGCCCTAGGCTCTGGGAGAAAGGGCAAAAGAAACTGAGTCCCCATCCTTAAAGAACAGCATAACAAACAGCCCATGGAGATACATTATAGAAACAGCATTTTATGGGCAGCCCCAGTGGCTCAGCGGTTTAGTGCTGCCTTTAGCCCGGGGAGTGATCCTGGAGACTCGGGATGGAGTCCAATGTCTCCAGGAGGCTCCATTGAGCCTGCTTCTCCCTCTGCCTGTGTCTCTGCCTCTCTCTGTGTGTATGTCTGTCATGAATAAATAAAATCTTAAAAAAAAAAAAAAAAGAAAGCATCTTCAAAAAAAAAAAAAAGAAAGAAAGAAAAGAAACAACAGCTTGAAAACCATGTGGGACATACAGGAGGGATATTTGTTTATTAACCTCAGAGTGTGTGCTGGAGGGGTAGAAATCATTGGGAGACTTCTTCAGGAACAAAGGAATGGCAGAAACAATTTCCCTCCTCCCACTCCCCAGCCTAAACACAGGACCACCTGCAGGAACCAGCAAAGGGCTAACACTCTTCACCTAGCTTGCTAGTACTGCAAGTCCCACCCACAATATATTTTGTGGACCCAATCCTTCAAATATACTCTTGGTTGGAGCCCATCCAGTGTAGTACCACAAGATTCACAGTGTGCAAGCAGCCCCAACAGGGGCCAAAACCACTCCAAAGAGACTCCTTCCTGGGAAGAGAGAATGATAACCATACACACACATCAGTCAGACTATGGCCCAGCAGTGGGCTGGGGCCAGACTGCTGGTCTGACTGCAGGCCCCACCTGCCAATGAAAGCTTCTCGGGGACAACAAAGGGAGAGAGCCCTGCACTTCAGTGATATAGCATCTCTGGCAAATGTCTGGTCTGATTTAAGTAAAGCCCCAGGTAGCTCCAGACTAGTTCCTATTATAGCACAGGAACCAAACACTGCCCACAATAAGTAAAGAAAGCCATTACAGAAAAGTTTACCACAGGAAAAAATGACTAAGCTACAACAGGAGGACACATGCAACACACAGGAGACCTCCCTGGAAGCACTTCCCCTGGAGCAGGTTCTAGGGGATAGGGGACATTGTACCACAGGGTAGTATAGGACCTTTTCTTCATAAGGTCACTACTTTTGAGAGCAGGAGATGTCACTCACTTTCTTAACAAACAGAAACAGAGAGTTGGACAAAATTATGAGACAGAGTAACATATCCCAAGTGAAAGAACAGGACAAAACAATAGAGAGAGCTATTCAAAATAGAGGTAAGTAATATACCCAATAGATAATTTATATTATAACCATAAAGATACTCACTGAACTTGAGACAAGAGAGGAGGACCACATTGATCTCCTTAACAAAGATAGGAAAACATTAAAAAATTAGAGATGAGGAACTAAATAAATTATATAAAAAATATACCAGATGGAATAAAAAAGCAAACTAGAGGAAGCACAAGAACAGACTATCAACATGGAGGACAGAATAATGAAAGAAATCAATCTGAGCAGGTGAAATAAAAAACAATAATTCAAAATGAAAACAGGAGACTCACACATAATAACATTCACATTATAGGGATCATAAAAGAAGAGAAATAATAAGGTGTAGAAAATTTACTTGATGATATAGCTGAAAACTTACTGAATCTGGGGAAAACAGAAATTCAGACCTAGGAGGTACAAAGAACCCTTAACAAAATCAACACAAGGAGGTCCACATCAAGACACACAACAATTAAAATGGCAAAATGTATTGATAACAAAAGAGAATTTTAAAAGCATCAAGAGGAAAGAAAACATTTACATTCAAGGGTTAGCCCATAAGGCTATTAGCTGAATGTTCAGCAGAAACTTTGCAGGCCAGAAGAGTATGGCATGATATATTCAATATGATAAAAGGAAAAAAAAAAAAGAAAAACTCTGCAGCCAAGGATACTCTATCCAGCAAGGCTAGCATTCAGAATAGGAGGAGAGATAATGAGTTTCTCAGACAAAAGCTCAAAAAATTCATGACCTATAAACCAGACCCACAAGAAATGTTAAAGGGGACCGTCTGAGTAGAAAGGAAAGATATATGTAGGTATAAGAAAAATAGAAGCACAAAAGCAGTAAAGTAATTACATCTGTAAAAATCAGTTGAGAGACTCGTAAAACCAAAGGATATAATGTATGATACCATATACCTAAAATATGTGGGGAGAGGAGTAAAGAATGGGTTCAGACTTAAACAACTATCAACAATATACACTTCTATACACAGAAGATGCTATATAAAAAACAAATGGCAAACAAATCAAAACCAGTACTAGAAATGGAAACAATAAAGAGAACGGAATCCAAGTATATTGTTAAAGAGGGCCAACTAATTGTGAAAGAACAGAGTAAGGAAAGAACAAAGAACTATAAAACAACCATAAACAAATAAAATAGCAATAAGTACATACCTGTCAATAATTTGTTGAATGTAAATAGACTAAACTCTCCAATTAAAAGACACACAGTGACAAAATGGATAAAAAACAAGACCCTTCTATATGCTACCTACAAGAGGATCATTTCAGACCTAAAGATACATGCAGATTAAAAGTGAGGGGATTGAAAAGCATTTATCATGAAAATGGATGTCAAAAGAAAGTTGGAGTAGCAACCATTATGTTAGACAAAATTGACTTTAAAACAAAGACTCTAACAAAAGAAAAGGACAGTATATAATCATAAAGGGAACAATCTACCAGGGAGATACAATTGTAAATATTTATGAATCCAACATTGGAGCACCCAAATACATAAAGCATCTAATAATGAACATAAAGGAAAAAATGGTAGTAATAAAAACATAGTAGGGGACTTTAACACTCTGCTTACATCAATGGACAGATCATCCAAACAGAAAATGAACAATTAACAGTGACCTTGGATGACAGTGGACCATATCTAACAGATATATTCTGAACATCACATCCTAAAACAGCAGAATACACATTCTTTCCAAGTACACAAGGAATATTCCCCCAAACAGATCACATATTAGGCCACAAAATAAGTCTTAACAAATTCAAAAAAGATCAGTGTTATAACATGCATCTTTTCTGACCACAACACTGTACAACCACAGGAAAACAATCTGGAAAGAGCACAAATACATGGAGGTTAAATAACATGTTACTAAACAATAAATATGTCCACCAAAAAATAAAAAAATATATATAGGGAAACATAAAAAGCCAAACACAATGGCTCAAGAGTGACGTTTGCAGCAATACAGTTGTATCTCAAGAATTAAAAAGAAAAAACTCTCAAATAAATCACCTTACACCTAAAGGAGCTAGAAAAAGAACACAAAACACAAAACCAGTAGAAGGAAGGAAATAATAAGGATTATAGTAGAAATAAATGAAAGAGAGAAAAAAAAACACTATAGACCAGATCAATGAAACCAGGAGCTAGCTCTTGAAAAGATAAACAAAAGTAATAAACCTTTAGCCAGACTTCTCAAGAAAAACAGAGAGGCAGGGAGAGGATCCAAATAAACACAATCACAAATGAAAGAAGAGAAATAACAGACACCACAGAAATACAAAGGATTAAAAGAGAATATTATGAGAAAGTATATGCCAATAAATTGAACAGCCTAGAAGAAATGGATACATTTCTAGAAACATACAACTGCCCAAAACTGAATCAGGAAGAAACAGAAAACTTGGAGACTGATTATCATCAGTGAAAATGAAACAGTAATCAAAAAACTCCTAACAAACAGAAATCCAGGAGCAGGTGGCTTCACAGGTAAATTCTACCAAACATTTAGAGTTAACAACTATTCTCAAAATATTCCGAAGACAGAGAGAGAGAAGAGGAAGGAAAGCTTCCAACTCATTCTATGAAGCCTGCATTACCCTGATACCAGAACCAAATAAAGACTACAAAAAATGAAGAAAGAAAGAAAAAAAGAAAGAAAGAAAGAAAGGAAGAAAGAAAGAAAGAAAGAAAGAAAGAAAGAAAGAAAGAAAGAAAGAAAGAAAGAAAGAAAGAAAGAAACTATAAGCCAATACCTCTGATCAACATAAGGCCAAAAAATGCTCAACAAAATATTAGCAAACTGAGTCCAACAATATATTTTAAAAATCATGCACCACAATCAAGTGGGATTTTTTTCCCTAGATGCAATGATGGTTCAATATTCACAAATCAATCAACATGATACATCACAACAACAGGAGAAAGGATAAAATCATATGACCCTTTCAATATATGCAAAAAAAAACATTTGACAAAGCACAACATCCAGTCATGATAAAATCCTTCAATGTTTAGATGGAACATACCTCAACATAATAAATGCCATATATGAAAACCATAATGAGACCACCTCACACCTGTCAGAATGGCTAAATCAAAAACACAAGAAACAGCAAGCACTGGAATGGAGTTGGAGAAATAGAACTCTAGCACTGTTGACAAGACTGAAAACTGGTACAGCTGCTGTGGAAAACAATATGGAGATTTCTCAAAAAATTAAAAATAAAACTTCCCTATGATTCAGTAATTGCACTACTGGGTATTTACCCAAAGAATACAAAAACATGAATTTGAAGTTATATATATATATATATATATTTAAGTTATATATATATATAAACCCTTATGTTTATTGCAGCATTATTTACTATAATTATGGAAGTACTCCCAGTGTCCATTGATAGATGAATGGATAAAGAAAAAATTTTATATATGTAACATTCAAAATATTGCATATATTTTATATATGTATACATAAAATGGAATATTATGCAGCCAAAAAAGAATGGAATCTTGACAATTGCAACAACATGGATGGAGTGAGAGAGTATAATGCTAAGCGAAATAAGCCAGTCAGATAAAGAGCCATACCATATCATTTAACTTATGTGGAATTTAAGAAATAAAATAAATGATCAGAGGGTCAAAAATGAGGGGCAAACCAAAAACTAGACTCTTAATGATAGAAAACAAACAGATGGCTATCAGGGAGGAAATGGGTAAGGGAATGGATGCAATAGGTATAGGGGATTAAAGAGTACACTTATCTTGACAAACACTGATTAATGTGCATAATTGTTGAATCACTATATTTTACAACTGAAACTAATTTAACACCATATGCTGACTATACTGGGATTAAAATTTTAAAAAATAAAGCAAGAAAATAGAACAACAACAACAAAAATGCTACAACTATTCCAGCAATAACACTATTTAAATCCTTAACTTGTTCATATTTCATTGTCTGGCCCTATATCTCATTAATTTTAATAGAAGAAATGAAAGAGAAATCAGTATTTATGGGTAATATCTTTTAAAGGTAAACTTCAAAATTTTATATATATATTATATATATTACACACATAAATATATATGTTATACATAGGATAGACTAAATCTGACAAAATATCATTTTTTAAAATGTGCATAATACAAGTAGATTTGTATACTGGTATGTAACTAAAGACCTTTTATTTAAAAATAAAATAAAATGAAGGGTAACTAAGTGAGGTAGGCCGATTTTTTTTTAAAGTCCATATATATGTAATATTATTTTGTGAGGTAAATTTGGGCCATTATACTTACTGAATTATTTTGATAGTTCAGCAATATATTCCATTTAACTAATTCTTTATTTGTATTTTTTTAAATTCTCACAGACACAATTTTGTGTCATTGGTTCCTCTTATAAAGATGTTCAACTGATTTATCCAAGCTCATGTTCAAGTATTTTTGTAAAATACTGTTAATGATGGATCAATGTTGTTTTCAGCTTGTTCACACACCAGTTCAATATATTCGTATCTAGTAAATACTTAGTAAAATATGAAGTCACTATATAAAAGTATTAAAATAAAATTAATTTGCATAGAACTCCCATCCTCTACCCACACCAAATGCAGGATTTAATGGAATCAGATAATATACAGCTGAATTCTACTAAAATAATTTCTACAGTACTACAAGTAGCCCTTTATAAGCTAAGACTTCAATTCCCCCAGCTCCCTGGTATATGACTTATTAACATTTGCTCTTAATTTTAATGAAAATGATTGAAAGTAATATTTACTAAATGTTTTTGGAAATTTTCCAATCTATGTTAATACTTAATTGAAATGTGCCTAAGGCACTTAACATATATTAGCCTTACACTGATAGTTGTTTGGTTTTCCATAGGACTAAGAAAAATTGTAAATAACAGCAATGCCTTTGGGCAGGGAGGCTGGAAATTACAAACCTAAGGTTAATGAAAATGACCTTTCTGCACAAATGTTACCGTCAGAGGTAAAAAGAATGAGTTATGTTTTAGTCATGAAAAATAAACAAAAAATAAAGAAAACTCCATATCTCATTCTTATTTTGCAATCTTTTGACCTTTTACTTCTTTTATTATGTAGGATATATTTCTGTATCAAATTTTGTTCTACCTTGAGTATTCCATTTTTATTTCATTTCTCTGGTTTTAAGTTCAAAATATTTATTTTGTTGATAACATGAGGAAACGTATCCTTTTAGGTATGTATATTCTAAGTTCATCTGTGAGGTTTTTCCTACAAAAATTCATAAAAAATGAGATGACTCTAATTATGTTTAATGATAGAAAATTAAAAGAATCATAGGGACACGTAAATGTAGAAAATTCTTCTTTTGGGTCCATTTAACAGATACTCAGTTTACCGTTGTGCTTCATGGGCAGGATATTGTGCTGTGACATGACTAATTAAAACAACATAAAGAAAAAGTTATAAAAATAGTGTCTTCCCATAATCTTACAGTTAAATTGAGTAAATATGACATATGCATGGAAGCCATTAGAGAATCAGCTAAAATATTAAAAAATACCAAAAACTAAGCATTTTAAATTAGAGACAAACTTTTGTTCCTGACTTTTCCTTTACTTATGGAAAAAAAAAATATCTTAACCGCTCTCTTTAAGTTTAACAAATTATCAAAAATAGTATTATGGAAATAAAAGCACAAGAATTCTGCAAGACTTTTTTACTTAATTATCACAAGGAGTTTTCTACCCAAAGATTAAAAGTCACCAAACTCTATTGTTATTATCATAGACACGAACTGCTTACTAATTCCAATGGACGCATTAGGAATTTTTCTCTGAAAGATACTAAATACACATTTAATTAGAAATGTTTGGGTTCACTTGAGAAATCAGAGCTCTTGTTAGCAAATCTTTTGTGCAAAGAAAAACTGCCGTTACAACAGAATATAAAATCATGTACAAGGCACTTGAGAAAGTATGTACAAAGATACATGAAATTAAAAAGAAGCACATATGCTCCGGATTCTTCTTTTTTGAAGTAACCATAAATGATATGGACAAAGGTATACCAATGAATGAAAAGATATTTACAGTCAATAATTTTATCAGTCAGTGGAGTCTAAGAGTAGGATGGCAATATTTTTACATAACATACATCTACTTCCAGTTCAACCACATTCATTCATTCACAAAACATTTCTTGATCCTCCTACAATGTTACACATTTAAGGCTGACCACCCTTAAATAATTTCTCCTCTCGGGGTGCTGTTTCTGAGAACACTGTTCTAGTTTGTCTATTACTAGTCTGATTCTTCTTTCTCCATTTCTTGCTTATCTTCTGGTTCGTCTTAGTCCATCAGCATAGGCCATCCCTAAGTTCTCTGGATCCTTGTGTTATTCCTTGTCGTTCTACCTATAACCCATTATGTCCTGTCATAAAGCTTCAATTATCAATTCTCCTCAGATGGCTCAGATTTCTGTATTTCCAGCACAGTCCTCTCTCTTTCAACTTGAATATTTACCTCCCCTTTTCCCTGGGCCCCTTGACATCTCTACCTGGACTTAACATATCTTCACTTCAGCAGGCCTCTCCCAAACCCTCTCCTCACAAGAATTCTGTACTCCTCCAATGTGTCTTCTCAAGCCTTAATGTCACCTGATCTCCCTCTTCCATCCCATCACTCCTCCTTAGAGGCTCAGGTTGGATGCCTCTTTTTGAAATGCCTAATTCTACCTCCCAAGAAGAAGTAAAGTATCTATTCCCTCAGAGTCCCACAAAACCAGACCCCATCATGGCTATTTGTCTTCTACTAAAATTTCCTTTTCATTTTTAAATTTCTATTCATGGCACCCATCCTCTGGTCTTTCAAGATTAAAAACTTTATTATACTCACATTTAATTAGTGATGAAAAACTGTAACTTTTCCCCAGCAAAAGCTTCTAGTTTGATACCTTATTTTAGAATTTCTGATCGCCTTTCTGAAGCAGAAGCTGTCTCTTCTTTCCTCTAAACCTCACTCAGCAACGTAGTTATTGCTGTTTGTGTTCATATATTTTATTCTCAACTATTATTATACTGGAGACAAAAATGGCATCTGCTTCATCTGAGTATCTACCACAGCAACACTACACAGTAAATGATAAATTCCTTTATTTACTAAGAGATTATTATTATTTGATGATCTGTATTTACACCAGTCTACCCAGTATGCTAACCTCCACATCTTTAGTATTCTGGTCAATCCTGCCCCACTTTAATTTAATAGCCATTATTATGATCTTTTTATTTTCAACTATTACCATCACCACCACCATCATTATCATCATCATTATCACCACCAAAGTCATCATTGTTCCTAGAGTGGTTGACATTTGTTTGTTCATAGATTTCCATTTTCAGAGAATTTTCAGACACTTATTTGTTAAACAGGACAGCATAACATTTCTTAATAAATTATTAATTTCCAGAGGATAAAGAACAACCTGAAGTACTTGGAAATATATAATAATAAATGTGCTCCCTGAACTTAAGAAGTTTACATTGTATAACAATTAAGCAATAAATAATATATGTGAGTTTTTAACTAGTATTTGGTGACCTTTGTCTTAACTTTGAATAATTCTTTAGCCATACTCTTTGAGGTACCTAAAATTTTTTTCTTCAAAATTTTCTTCTTAACAAGTGACTGAAGCTGAAGGTATGCTAATGCAGGTGTAATAATATAAGGAAAGCACACAAACTTCCCTATAACCATTTAATTATTTTTTTTACTCTCAAATATCCCCACTGAGCCTGTGTTAGTAAAAGATTTCTCACTAATTATATTATATTTCAAGAACACCAGAGCTTTCTGAGATGCACAGGAATTAAAAGGAAAGAAATTCTACTTCTCAAGATAAAAGCCCATGACTATGTAGAAATATTATCTACTAAGCAGGCCGATGCTATTCAACAAACCATTAATAAGATTTAAGAAATTATTTTATTTATTTCTCTAGGTTTGGTGGTTGTGCCCTAGAGGTGCCATCTTGAAGATTATCTCATTGCCCTATAAAGATTGGGGTCCTCTAATTTTCCTTTGTCCTCTGTGATATTTATATTCAAAACCTCAAAACACTTTTTTACCCTTTATTTCATCATAATAAATGTCAACAACCAATTTTTCATCCTATGTCACCATAAAGTCTAGGTGGAAAGCAACACAATGCAACTTGAAAAAGTAACCTGAATTCACCACCCTAGTAACTGAAAAGGAGGAATAAAAAGGAAAATACACCACAAAATTTAAAAGAAAGAAAGAATGAAAGAAAGATAAAAGAAAGAAAGGCTTTTGCATAACTGCTATGAATAAGATACTATGTTAGATAATGAAACATACTATCTTTTTAATCATTGTAATTTAGAGAGATAGGTGTTATTATTTTCCGTTTATATCCCTGGAAATGAAAATCAAGGATCTTAAAAAGGTAGAGGTGAGATTCAATCCAAGTTTAGTTTTTAATCGTCTAAGTACTTAGTAATCAAAACAAAACAAAATGAAAGCTAAATGAAAAAAAAAATTAAAAACCCATTCATGTAGTTAGTGTACATATATAAAAAGACTCTGGATAGTTTTAACTTCTTTGCAAAGTTTGGGTTGGTTAACCATGTAAAACGGGAGTTTTATTTTAGTGGCCAAACCTATTGCTTCCAAAACAGAGATATGAGGTTATTTCTCAGTAAAAAGATGTTCATTGAATACATAAAATCTATGTATATCTAAATAACATATGATTGTTGCTCAGTAGTTAGCCATGCAATTTGGCCTAAAAGAGGGTGCCTAAAATCTCATGATATAGGATGAATTGAGAAATGCAAAGAGAAATGCAATTTAGTTTAGTATTGAATTTGAAATCATAGCAAATAGAGATAGCCTTGGGGAGGAAGTAGACCACTGATGCTCCAAAGTTTCTTGTTGTGCTTAAGAATTAAAAGAATCTTTTACTATGATTATTCTTGTTCCAAATTTATGCCCAATATATAAAATGAAGACTCCTTCACCAATCAAAATTCACTGACCTATGCTTTTAAGCATTCAGGGCTCATCAAATACTTTCCCCAAACCAATGAGTTAGCAAAAGCATACCCTGACACCTTGAAATAAACAACAAGATGGGAAATCTTTTAGAAATGCGTGCTGCAAACTATCTTGGCTCAGCATCAGTGAAAATGGTAATTTTTATGACAACATAAATATAATGTTAATTACTCCATGATATTCAGCCCAGATTCTATTTCTACCATGTCAGTGAATTTTAAATCCAGTTTGAAAGACAAAAAAAAAAAAAAGGCTTTTGTTTATACATGAAACAGTGACCATCATGTCTGCTGACTAAATCAAATGATTTCAAGCTATAAGGTCAGGAGGTCCTGACAGAGTCGGAGTCAGATGCCCTACAGTTAAAAATTCATATGCTCAAATCAAATACCTAATATTTTTTTGACCCTGAAATGCTAAATAAATAAGATCAGAAGAATTTAAAGAAAACACGGTAATGGTGAACTATGCTGTCATCTTTAATATGTTTTACACAGAAGCTGAGTCATTAGGTTCTGAAATTTTATTCACTTATAATTTATTTTAGAACCTACTTAATTAATATTCATAAGTATCCCTTACTGTCCCTTGTTTCTAAAATTAATACAATTCTAAAACTGGAACTCTTATGTTTGGTTAAGAGCTTAAATCTATGTTATTTTAACTTATGCAAAATCAACTGGAGAACTAAGGATAATTATCCAAATAAATCAACCAAAAATAAAGTTTTGCAGCACTTCTATGTAATGCATAATGAAAAGGATGTTTTATACCCAAATTTTACAAATGATACTTCCAGTTATTTACTTTAGTGGTCTAAAACCTAGGCATGGTGCTTGGATTTGTGGAGTACTTGCAGTAGGCAAAATAATGACCTCCCAAAGATATACACATTTTAATCTCCACAACCTGTAAATATATTATATGGGGTGGGGGTTAAGTTGGCTAATAAAATGACCTTAAGATAAGGAGACTCTGAATAACAGATAAGGAGAATTTCCTGGCTCAATGGAATCAGAAGGATTTTCCTAAGTGAAAAAGAAAAATGGGAGAGCCAATGTCAAAGTGACACAGCCTGAGAAAGACTGCACTGGCCACCAGGTCCTTGTTGGCTTTAAAGGTGGGAGGGCACCTTGAATCAAGAAACTGCACCACTTCTAACCACTGGAAAAGTCAAGGAAGCACAGATTCTCTCCCAGAGCCTCCAGGAGAAACATACCCCTTCTCCCACCTTGAGTTTGGCCCTCTGAGATGTTTCTTACTTCTAACATCCAGAACTCCATTAAGATAATAAATGTATGGTATTTTAAGCCACCAAGTCTTTGGAAATTTGTTATAGCAGTAATGAAAAACTAATACAGATATTCTCACAAATATATTACTGGTAGCTCCTGGATGGATTATTGGTAGCAACATTCCCAATACCTAATACAGTACCTGGTACATTGCGTAAGCAATTACATTTGACTGATAACCAGAAAACAATTTCCATTATAGGTAAGTAATCACACAGATACAATATTAAGTTCACACTGTAATCCCTCATACAAGTCACATGTATAAATTGTTTCTTGAAGGAATTTGGAAGACTAGAAAGAAAATTTTATCCTCAGTTTTGCTTTTTTATTTTTTGTAGAGACAGCAAAATTCATATGCAAATAAAAGAAAAATAGTGTTATGCCATGAAAAATGACATGTATATAACAATGCTGAAGCAATGCTACCAAAATACCACTAAAGTACTCAAAGTCAGAACTAATTTTATGGTACATGGGAGAAGGATTGGGAGAGGGAGAGAAAGAATCTCAAGCAGTCTCTCTGCTGAGTGTGGAGCCCAATGTAGGGCTTGATCTCACAATCCTGAGATCATGATGTGAGCCACCCAGGTGCCCCATCTCCCAAATCTTAATAAAAGGAAATAATGCATTAGAGGAAATAATAAAACATTCATTAAGTCCATGTAGTCAACTCCTCTATAATAGTAATGGACAGATTTCACACAGGGGAATCCTTTTTTTTTTTTAAACTAACAAAGCACAATTAAAAATAATGTATAACTTATGGGAGAAAGGAAAGAGTGGACAAATATAATAGTTGTAATGGGAAAGAGATTTGATTAGGAAGACCAGAATGGATCTTAATGTTATCTGCTTCAGACACCAGAACAAAAATAAGACACCAGAAAAATGGACATATAAACCTCCTACCCTACTATAAATTATGGAAAGGGGTCGTTTGCTTGTTTGTTTTCTAGATTTACACAAACCTGGTTCAAATTCTGTTGAGACTAGCTAGGAGGTCAATTTGTGTTTTTTTCTCTGGAGTCCCTCCAGGTCAAATGGGTCAAATATAGTACTTGCTAGAAATTCCTAAATAAATAAGAAAATCTTGTCTTGTCTATGCTAGATTTCTTCATTACCCACAAAATGTCATTATTTCTGGGGAAAAGGTTGAACTATTTTAAGAGAATCTAAATTCATTATAATGAGCTAAATTGATGAAATTGAGGGAATATCTAGCATACTCTGAAGTCTTGGCAAATATAAGCTAGCAAAACTTTTATATGTGATAAAAGTATATTTTTAAAAGGGAAAACGATAAATCCAAACCTCAAAATAACAATTGTCCTTGACCATGAGTCAGGACAATGCTATAGTAAAGGAGCACCTCACTGATGAAGCAGTGTTTGTTACATATTTCAGTTCTTAAGCTGAGTGATGAGTTCGTAGATTCAGTTTTACTCTTATGGCTCATATTTTCAAGCATCAAATTAGAGGAAATAAAATGCAAATCACATCTACCTACAATAAATTTTCATTTTAATAATTAAAAATGAAAAGTCCAACAAGAGAGATGAGGAAATTAAAAATTAAATATCTGGGAACCACTCCCTCCATGAAGAAATTCCACCTACGCTGCTTTCCAAAAATGCTACTGTCACTGCTGCCATAGCACATGTGTCTAATACTTTGCAGACATGTTTAATATTTACCCTCTCAATGTATCCTTACAACATCTGCAATGATACTCATATTTTCTCCATTTTATGCAAAAGACAATTTAAGAAAGGATGCGTGACCTATATACAACTCAGTGGAGATGGCAAAACTGTAATTCAGGGTTGCCTGACTCTAGAGTCCAAGATTTACCATGTTATACCTAGAAGTCCCCTTTGATTTTCTAGGATTAGTTGTCTCATAGGTCTCCAAATTGGACATACTATACATTTGCTGTAGAAACACCTTTTCAGAAAGCCCTTAATGCTAAAAGAAAGTAAAGTCACAAATGGATTGTTCCAAGCAGATTGAAATTACACACCTAAAAATTGTATCTAATTATCAATTCATAAAGGATAAGTGCATAACACCAATTAAACAGAAAAGTATGAACTACTGCCAAAGGATAAAACTAAGGCTTTTGTCACTTTAAACTAGTATTTTTTAAAAGATTTTGTTTATTTACTTAAGAGAGAGAGAGAGAGAGTGAGCACAAGCCGAGGGAGGGTCAGAAGGACAAGCAGATTCCCCACTGAGCGTGGGGCTCAACAGAGGCCTCAATCGCAGGACCCTGAGATCATGACCTGAGCCCAAGTCAAATGGTTTAGCTGACTGAGCCACCAAGGCGGCTCTTCAAAGTAATATTTCTAAACTCTCCCCATAACTGCTGATCTTTAAAGATTAATCAATGTCCTCAAGATAGAAACTCCAGTGCTACCTTCAATTCCAACAGCTAAAGAATGACCACTCTAGCACATAAATTATAATTCAGGCTGAAATTATCACGTAAAAAAATGGGATTATCTTAAAAATAAATTGCAACAATATATGATAATCACGATTCAAACACCTATCTTCATGTTTGTCCTCTGATATCAAATTTTTGGTAGCTCGGAGGAAATAAAATAGATGCATTTATCTGGCCTACTCCAGTTGTGGTATGTGTGTTTACAATCTTCATGTGTATGAACAGGAATATAGTCTAAGTTCAGTTTCTATATAAACATTGTTTCAGGGAAACATAAATGTTAGCCTCCTTTGTTTTAAACCCCGGCCTCCTGTTGTATGGATAATGTCGTAGCTATCCTTCAGAACTGCTCTAAATACTGATGACTCAAAAAAGAAAGAAAATGTGACTGAAGTGATAGTTTGGTGTATATTCTCGCCTACACAACTGCTCACAAACCCCACAGTATAAGAAGTGACATATAGTTATCAGACATCTGAGTGTAGATAATCTTCCCATCATTTAGAATCGCAGAGACAGCAGTACATCTGCTGAGGAGGAAAATGTAGAATGCAGCCTCGAAAACAGGTCCAGACAGCAACTGGTTATTAGAGTCAACTGCTTTATTCCTTTTGTAATAAGAAAAACACCCTCCTTTCATCTTAGCCGACGACCTTACTTTATACTTTGTTGAGAACATTTAAGAAAAAGAGAGGAATGCCTTCAGAGTTCCTCCAATAAGCCTGCCACCCACCAGTATCCCTTCAGGTACGACCTGCTTGCTTTCTTATGACAAAGAATGAAGTGTACCTTTCTTTTAAGACCGATCTTTTCTGGGACGCCTGGGTGGCTCAGTGGTTGAGCGCCTGCCCTGGGCTCCAGGATCGAGTCCCACATCGGGCTCCCTGCCTGGAGCCTGCTTCGCCCACTGCCTGTGTCTCTGCCTCTCTCTCTCTCTCTCTGGGTCTTTCATGAATACATAAATAAAATCTTAAGAAAAAAAAAAAGACCAATCTTTACATATATGTTCAGGCTCCCATCCTCCTGTCCCTGTCTGTTCCTGTGGAAGATGTAGGTCCTTTATTCATCTGCTCCAGGGTGAATATCATTTCCTCTTGCTGTTGCTGTTTCTTGAATAGAAGTCTTGAAAAAGTTCACGATTGTGCCTCCGGGACCCACTCTGTCTCCTCCCAATCAGCCTCTTAATCTGCACTAGTGAAACCCCCCTTGTCAAAGTCAACCATGGCCTCAATGAGGACACATCACCTGGCTGCCTCTATGTTCTCTTCTTACTCATCCCCTCTTGCACACTCGATAATCCCCCCATTCCTGACATGGGCTCTTGTCATCCGTGATCCATGGTATCATGCTCCCAGTTTTTGTTCTGCCCCACAAACTGCCACTTCTCAATTCTCTTTTCTGGTTTCAGCATCTCTAAGGGAAACCCAAATATTCCAGAGCTCAGGCCCCTTGTTTTTTTTTTTTTCTATTAATATGTACTCCCAGAAGATTTCTTGCACTCTCTATATGTTGATATGCAAAGTTACATATCTATCCCTGATCTATTCCCTGAGCTTCATAACTCTTATGTGCAAGTATTTATAACACATCTTCATATCTATATCCAAAGGAACTTTATCTTAATTTTTCTCTTGGCTCCCAGAGCAGTCAGCCTGATGTTTTGGAATATAAAATGATTTTCTGTACTTCCAGGCTTGACATTTAGGGTAAAATCTAAACTTCTTTTCAGAATTTATGAGAAGTTCTGGCCTTCACCTGGCTCTCCTGCATTATTTCTACCACATTCTTCTTACTTCCCTCTGCTCACTTCAATTTTATATCTCTTTCAGACTTGACTAAAATCAATATGTAACTTTTAAGACTTCTCATATGTGACCCATCTCAATAGATTTTCAGGTTTTCTTTAAAACTGCTAAAATATTGTTCTCCATGTGTACTGCTTAACTTTCAATTGACTTCAAGTTATGTGGTTTTTTCTTTTTTTTTTTAATGATTATTTAACAAAAAGTTTATTCTTAAATGGCCAACAAGATCTAAGACAACACTTCATTCTAGCTACTGGTGGCAACATATGTTGTGACAGGGAATCTAGATGTTTAAACAGGAATGGAATTAAGGATTACCATTGCCTCAAGCACCAGGAACAGCTTACTTTTTGCCAGATTTCTTGATTCCACCTGTGGCCCGGAGGCACTTCCCTGCCCACAGCCTTTGCTTTTAGTTCTTGAAATTTCTTCTGTTCTTCTTGATGTTTCTGTTCATAGGCCTTATCTTATCTGTCTCCTTGGCCTGCTTGTTGGGCTGCTTTAGGGGCTACCTCTTGCCACCTTCCTCTTGGCACCTGCTGCCCCTTCCCCAGGCCCTGCCACCAGAAGCTAGTGGTTACGTTTTTTTATTGGTTTGGTTATGTTTTGATTAAATCAGTCCTTATATTTATTGGTTACCCATAGTATTGTTGAAAATTTCCCCCAGTGATTTTTTAAATACTGTATGGAATTTGATGAAGAGGTCTCCTACTGCTCTCCATGTCACCATTATTTCAGAACAAAGATGAAAATGCGTAACTAAGACCACCTAAGTAGGGTCACCACTGAGATAACTAGATATAGCAGTAGTACATTGTTAAGGTGTCCTGATATTCCTCACCTCCCAGGGTTCCTCTGCTGTACCACCCCCCATCCCACCTCCCACTCCCCACCACCATACAGAAAGATTTACAAGCTACCTTGCAAGAAATTCAGTTTCTAATAATGAATGATTCCAAATTTTGGTTTTACTCTACTATAAGGCCAAGAAGATGTTGGTATGTCTTCTTCTACTTCCTGTAAGAAAGTTTGAGCTAAGTGGTTAAACATTTTATCTCAGAACGATACCTATTCTTCCTCTCTCTTGTTTTGTTTCTATTTGACTTTATTTGTAACTATTGAGCTTAAATATATTGGTAAACTTTGGCAAAATCTTTTTCCAAGTAAGTGGAATATATAAATTTTTTATGTATATGATATGCCGCAGGACAGTGCTGAGCTCTGTACCAGCAGCTCTCTTAAAATGGCGTTCATGGTTTTTGTAAATGAGAAGTTGAATACAAACCTAAGCTAGTGTTACTAAAATCACTATTACTCAGGCTTCTGTAGTAGAGGCTTCTGTAATAAAAAATGGTGTTCTAAAGGGGACAAAAAAATCCCACTGTAGTCTGTACTTATTAGACAGTACTATTCAATAGAAGGATAATGTAAGCCACATGTATACTCTTAAACTTTTTAAAGCCATATTAAGAGGGTAAAAGAAATAGATAAAATTAATTTTATTAATATATTTTACTTAATTTATTAAAAAGTGTTATAATTTCAACATGAAATACAATAATTATTAATATGCTGTTTTATATTTTCCTGTTTTAAATCCAGTGTCTTTTTTACACTTATAGCACATCTCGATTCAGACTACTCAAACTCTCAACAGCCACCTCTGGTGAGGGGCTACCATACTGGCCAGTGTATTAGACTATATCTGTAAGCGAATATTAATTTAAGATGCACATACATTTAAGAGACTATTATAGGAACCAAAATCCCCATCACCATTATGTGGAATACATCTGAAGTTTAAATAACATAAACAGAGGACAGATACATTTATTTCCCCTGAACTCTACTTCAGTGATTCCATAATGTAGCATTTTAAATATTTCTATTCAAATAAACATGATTTTGTACTTTACCTCCTGCTGTGGCAACTTTAAAATGCTGCAAGTAAAAAGCTGCTAAAAATTACAAATTGCCACCTAAGTTTCCCTGCCTGCATGATGATAATTAGTCCTATTTTTGAAGGACCACAAATTATTGCCAAACAATTAGATGCATCTTCAGGAAAACTCATCTCTTTTCTTTCAAAATACTTTTTGGAAGAAAAAGAAAAAGACTCTGTTTCCATTCAGTTTGGAAATCTTCACTTTTTTTCCCAAAAGTTAAAAGTAATTATTTATTACTCATAATATACTAGGTATTTATTGGGGATACAAGATGAGTAAGGTACTATTTTTGCCTTAGAAAACTCACAATCAAGCAAACACCTGAGCTAACTTTATATAATGTCACCCTTCAAAACTATATCTTCAGTTACTTCAATGAAATCTTCTAAGAACAAGGATTTTTTTTAAAAAACTACTTTATTGAGGTATGATGGACATAGAGAAAGCTTTATATATTTAATGCATACAGCTTGATAAGTTTGGAGATAAGTATATACCCATGAAATCATGACCACAAGCTATGTTATATGCATATTCCTCACCTCCAAAAGTTTTTTACTGACCTCTATTTTTTGTGATCACACACTTGTCTTAAGATCTATCCTCCTAGCAAATTTTTAAGTATGTAATACAGGACTGCTAACTATAGACACTATGCTATATAGTAGATCTCTAGGACTTATTCATCTTGTGTAACTGAGACTTAGTACCCTTTGACTCAAATCTCCCTATTTCTCCTCCTCCTCAGCCACTGGCAACCAGCATCCTACCCTCTGGTGCTATGAGTTTGACTCTTTTTAGATTCTGCATCTAATTAGTATCATGTAGTTACTTGTCCTTCTGTGTCTGGCTAATTTCATTTAGTATAGTATTCTCCAGGTTCATCCATGTTGTCACAAATGGCGGGATTTCCTTCTTTTTAAAGACTGAATAATATTCCAATATGAGTGTGATATATATTGCATTTTATTTATCCATTCAGTCATCAAAAACATTTATGTCGCTTCCCTCTCTTAACTATTGGGAATAATGTTGCAATGAACATGGAATTTCAGATATCTCTTTGACATCACGATTTCAATTCCTTTGGATATATATACCCAAAGCAGGATTGCTGAATCATATGGTAGTTCTACTTTTACCTTTTTGAGGAAACTTCACACTTGTTTTCCATAGTGGCTGTACCAGTTTACAATATCTCTGTCGTTAGTGCACGAGGGTCCCCTGTTCTTTTCCACTAACACTTGTTCTATCTATCTATCTATCTATCTATCTATCTATCTATCTATCATCTATCATTATAGCCATCCTAGCAGGTGTGAGGGGACAGACATCTCATTGTGGTCTTCATTTGCATTTTATTGATGAATAGTAATGCTGAGCACCTTTTTATATACCTATTGGCCATTTGTATGTCTTCTTAGGAGAAATGTCTATTCAATTATTTGCCCTTTTTTTTTTTTTAAATCAGATTGTTTTATTTACTTAGTGTTTTCTGTTGAGTTTAGGAAGTCCTTACATATTTTAGATATTAGTCCTTTATCAGGTGTATGGTTTACAAATATTTTCTCCCATAGCATAGCATTACCCTTTCATTTAGTTGGTGGTTTATTTTGATATGCAAAAACTTTTTATTTTAATGTAATTTCACTTTTCTATTTTTGCATTTGTTGCCTGTGCTTTTGGTGTCATATCCACGAAATCACTGCCAAGGCCAATGTCAAGAAGATCTCCCCCTATATTTTCTTTTAGGATTTTTAACGTTTCCAGATCTTATGTTTAAGTCATTAAGCCCTTTTGAGTCATTTTGTATATTGTGCAAGATAAAATCAACCAATTTCATTATTTCACATGTAACCATCCAGCTTTCCCAGCAACACTTATCAAAGACACTATCTTCTACATTTGTAGAATATTCATTTTAAAATTATCTCTAAAATTAAATGAGTCAGTGAGGAGTTATACAGATCAGGAGAATTAAATGGAGAAAAAGAGATATGTGCACATAAACTAGAAAGATTCAGGAACAGTAATTCACAACCACCTGCCCATACCACTATCTCTCTCAGTATAACTTGTTTTCATCCCATCCTCCCAAATAATCTGAACCAGAACTTGAAACGGAATGCTGTAAAGAAAAAACAAATTAAGTTGATTTTTTTAAAAAGATATTTATCTTCTTAATTTTTTTGTAAGCTCTCCAAAGCAGTGACCAGATTCTATTAGGGTATCAAATAGGACTTAGCACAGTGCCTTCACAGAGCAGGCACTCAACGTATATTTCACGAGTGAATGTTAGTTTTGTTAATAAAATTCTAGATCATTTTTAAAATTTCTCATTTTTCTGTATGTTCATTCAGATCTGGGTTCCATAATGCTAGAGCAAAAACTATTAGGGTGAGTTATGTTCTTTCCTTCTCTACTTAAGATAACAAGGGGAACATATCAATGTTCAAAAATTATGTGTCAACTGGCTTTATGCTCTATCAATATCCATGTCGACCAACAGAGCAAATAATTCTCATCATGAAGGACTTACTTTCAAGTAGCACAAAAAAATGATAAGAAAAATAGTTCATATAAACATTGCATAACAGAAGCAGTAAGATATAGAAGGCTGGTGGAGTTAGAAGTAATTGAATTCAGGTTTTTTAGGTGACTGTTGAGTACACAGAATGAAAGCATATCCATAAATTTTATAACATGCAACACTCAGGGTATTATTTTAATCTCCTATGACAAACGTTTTAGATTAATTGTTTTGATCATTTTAAGACAGAACCAGTTACTTTAAAGCAATATATAAGGCTTATTCCTGTATCATTTAAAAAATCAATTTTAACAAAAGTTATCTTAAATATTGTTGCCTTTGGCTTCAGCAAATCCTTTTCATTTGTATGGGGTTTTAGATTTTCAATGCACTTTCATGTACACTCATCTCATTTGATTTTCTTAAGAATTCTGAGTTGATGTTACTATGCTATAAGTAAAGATATCGAGTCCAATTGATTTTTCTGACTACAGGTCAAAGAAAAGACATTCTGAGAGGTTGCCCTAAAAATCCAGTGTTCCTTTCTTGTATAAATGTACCTTTACCCCATTCTTTTTGCCTTTATCAACATCCCTCTCTGATCAGCATCTTGGAGATATCAATAGTTTGCTGTCTCTATACAGAGGACCCAGGAACTTTTTTTCATCAACCTCTCAATCCTGTTGTCAAGCCTGATAAGCAAACAGACGGCTCTGTATTCTTTCATTTCTTATTAATATTTTATATTTGTTCTCCTAACACTAATCCTGGTTACAAAGTCTCTACAATGTTCCTCCCCTCCACATCACTCACACATTACCAAGGCTCCAAAATTATAAAAATTTTAACTCTGCACATGCATGATCTATATTCATTCTACTTATTGCAACAAGATTAATTCGATATACGACAAATAGAAAGAAATTGTAATTCAGGATTACTTACTAATGACACTGCTTAGTGAAATCCAACTTTAGAAATAAAAAAGTTCTCTTGTGCATCTCTCAGTTACTTCTCACATGCATTTCCTTCTCCTGTCCAACAAATTTCTAGTGTGTTTCCATATCCAGATTCATAGAACCACTCTCAGAGCTCTCAGAACCACTCAAACATTTTTCGCTTTCTCCCTCAATTGACTACATCTTAAATATCTTTCGTCAATGTTTGAAACTTTACTTTTAGAAGAGAAAATCAGCTAACTTGACTAGATGATTTTATTGCTTCCTGAAAAGGACCTGACCTCACACAATATGTCCCTCTCCAACCTAGTTCTTTCTCTTTATCATCACCTGCCCTTTTTCTCCTTATCTCTTTAAAAAATTAATCTATTCCTTTACCAGACTGTTCTAATCATCTGTGCATTCGAGCTCACTGATTCTTAAGAATGTTACCTCATTTATACATCTGTCATTGGCCTGTTCATCTCACTTTCCATTAGATTTTCTTATCTCACCTAAAACATAGTCAAATCCATTCTATACACACAATAATAAAAAAAAAAAAATACCATCAGCAACTTTTCCAATTCTGTTCTCTTCAAGGAGATATTTATTTTAAAATATCCACTGCCCAATTCCTGGTAACTCCTCAACAATTTATAGTCTAACAGCTTGCCTCTCACCATTCTTCTCTATACTTGCTCCTACAATGATTTCTCTTTGTATAAGTTATTTATTTCTACACAATGAGCTACCCCCAAACCTAGTAACCTAAAATAACCATTAAGTGTTGATCATAAATTTACTTGTCAGTGCTTCTGCTGACTTGGACCTTGTTGAGTTGAGCTGGAAGGAACTTGCTTAAATCTATCTGATCAGCTGACTGGTTGTTTTGAAACTGGCTGGTTGAGGATAGTTGGTTGGCTATTAACTGAGTTTAGAGGAATTCATATGGTAACAGTCGAAATCCAAAAAAGGGTAGAAGCATGCATGGCCTCTTGAGCCATATACACAAAACCAGTATATTGTCATTTCTGTTGCATCCCATTAGCTAAAACAAGTAACAGGAGTAGAGAAATAGACTCCATGTGTTTGCAGGTGGAATTGCAAAGTCATGTTACAAAAATGATAGCTACAGGGATGGATGGAGAATTGGACCATTTTTTATTTGGACTCCATCACATCTTGCTTAACTTCCTTCTTAGATCAAATCAGTCTCCTCTGGGTCTTCAAGAATTACAATTTCCTAGATATTCCCTTTTATTTCAAGTCTATTCTTTTCAATCTCCTTAGTTGGGTGTTATCAATTCTTTGAATATCTGCATTTCTTTAAGTTCATTCTATGGTCTTTTTATCTTATAACTGTACATGTTTCTTTCATGACTATATCATATGAATTTACTGCCTTGTCAAAGGCTCTGCTTTCATAGAAAACAAATTTTAAAAAATATTATTTTCCAACAGTTACTGTTTTAAAGCCTTATCCCCCCCTTTTTAAAATATTTTATTTATTTATTCATGAGAGACATACAGAGAGAGAGAGAGAGAGAGAGAGAGAGGCAGAGACACAGGCAAGGGAGAAGCAAGCACCACACAGGGTGCCTGACGCGGGACTTGATCCCAGGTCTCCAGGATCACTCCCTGGGCTGAAGGCAGCGCTAAACCACTGAGCCACCTGGGCTGCCCCACATTATTCCCCCTTAACTGAACCATTGCTTTAATTTCTTTCCTGCATTCCTAGCTCTAGCTTTACCTGTCTTCTGATTATCTGCTGCTTGTGGAATCTTTCTTAAAACTATGTCTGATTATGATATGAGATACTTTATAATTCTAAATCAATCATCTGCTCAAAGAACTTTGATTTTTCTCCATGGAAAGATTAAATTTTGTTTGAATTTTAGGGTCTTCCACTATTTGATCCCAGTCTATTTTATTCAAACTTACAATAATCCTATATACCTTTCACTTCAGTCATATTACAGCCTCTGTTCCTAGGGCATTTCCTATACATCCCTATTCATATTCCTTTCTCATCTGCCCTTAGTCTTAAATAATTGTCCCATCAGACTCATCTACTCAATCCTCTACTTGTCTTTTAAGAATCAGCTCAAATAACATGTCATGTGAATTTTCTTCTTGTTTTACATAATATATCTGCATCTATCAGATTTTAATCATTTCAAAGGAAGAAATGATCTCATAGATTATGTTGCCAATGGTCAGAGACTTTATGCCTAAGAGTTATAACATACTAAATATCTGTTGAATAGTGCTGAATCACTTGAGATACAAATTAAAGAAAACCCTATTAAAAGGTAATATATATTTAGTGCCTTTCTAATTGTCAAAACCTAATTTGCATATGTGCATTTTTAGTCAGTGAAATCAGGAAAATATCAAATTAAATAAACTGAAGATCTAATTTTGCAATGTATTCCTTTGCTCAATGGAATCACCAAAATGCCTTAAATATAATAAAAACTAAAGCATATTGGGGTGCCTGGTTAGCTCAGCCTGTTAAGAGTCTGACTCTAGATCACAGCTCAGGTCTTGATCTAAGGCCCTGTAAAAAACAAACAAACAAAGAAACCTAAAGCATATAATTATATCAATATTTATAGTCACTGTATATTGAATCAATCTCTGTCCATTCAGTAAAGGTGGGTAACTTTAAAATAGTTTAACAAAAAGCCATTTATGAAAACTTGGATATGGTTTAGGAAAACTGGAAGAGACATAAGTACCTTGAAGCTTGTAATACCTGTCATGGAGAGCTTCACCACCCCTTGGCCAGAAGTGGTGAGGGCCTAGAGCCTTTATCAGAACCTGCAGACACAGCTTCATAGAGAGAGAAAGCAAACTTACAGGAGCAGTGATCTTTGGTAGAAGGATGTAAGTAGCCCATAGAAAACACAGAGCTTAACACTATTTCCTCCTTCTGATCTCATGCTTGTATTTCCCGGTAGCCAAAATCTAACAAGAATCCAAGTTTACCCTGGAACCCAAGGACCAAGGGAGTCTAGTGATGTGATAAATAGAGAGCAGAGAAAGATGGAGAGTGGATCTAGAAGACAAATGTTTGATATTTGGGAGTATGTTTGGATATTTTATTTTTATTTTTTCTTTCTTCTGATGCTACTTAACCTCAGTTTCAGAAGAATAACTCAGAATTTATTTCATAGAAATGTTTATTTAGTAAAACTGTGAAAGATACTTGTTAGCTAAAAGGAGTCTTCAGGTCCAATTATTTTGCATTTTTTGAAGAAACTCAACATCTGCATCAATAATATGGGAGAAAAAATTTATAGAGGGAGAGTGGATTCAGAAAACTTTTTATTAGAGCTTTCTACTTGAGTACATAATCAACTTCACAGTCAGATATTTTCATGTCTTAGAGTTATTAGTAGTACTAATGTGCCTTATTAAAAGCATGGAAGTGTTTTTGTTCTTCTCAGAAAATGTTGTAAAGAACAAAGATTCAGTAATATAGCATTTAGGATTTTTTGGTTAATTTGGTAGCCATCTTATACTTGATAGATACAAACCTGCCCAGAGTTCTCCCTTGAAATATATGAAAGGCCAAAGAGATATACACCCCAAAATTTTTAAGAAATTAATTTTCAACCTTAAGAAGTAGTTGGGAAGATAACATAAGCCAAAATCATTTTAGTGGATTTTTTTGGTCCCAAAAGTGAAGGGACATGAAGAAATTATCCTTTAGAAACATCTTTTTTTATTTTGGTTATATTTTATTTTATTTATTTTTTTTAATTTTTTTTTTTTAATTTATGATAGTCACACAGAGAGAGAGAGAGAGGCAGAGACACAGGCAGAGGGAGAAGCAGGCTCCATGCACCGGGAGCCCGACGTGGGATTCGATCCCGCGGCTCCAGGATCGTGCCCCCGGGCCAAAGGCAGGTGCCAAACCGCTGCGCCACCCAGGGATCCCTATTTTGGTTATATTTTAAAGCATACAATCCAAGTTCAGATATAAAATCTAATTGAAGTCTTATAACAAGTGTAACTATGATACATATTTGGATACATTTTGTTACATTTATTCTAAAAAATTGTGTACTACAGAGATTAAGCAATGAAGAGATTGAGGTCTAAGGCTAATAAATGAGAAATCCTGCAACTGAGGTGATTCTCAGTGTAGTGTGGGATCTGTAAAACATTTTGAGCACATACCAAAATTTGTGTCATTTACTATACTAAAAGCATTGTGGAACATACACAATAAAGTTTTAAAGGGGCAGCCCAGGTGGCTCAGCAGTTCAGCGCCTTCAGCCCAGGGTGTGATCCTGGAGACCTGGGATCGAGTCCCGCATCAGGCTCCCTGCATGGAGCCTGCTTCTCCCTCTGTCTGTGTCTCTGCGCCACCCGCCCCCCCCGCCCCGTGTGTGTCTCTCATGAATAAATAAATACAGTCTTTAAAAAAAAAATTAAAGGATGAAATTGAAATAAATATAAATTGAAGATCTGAGATTTTTAACTGCATACCCTGTTTTGAAGATTATTAATCAATAGTACATACACAAATTTACTCATCTGAATTAAAATAAATTTGCATTCCTCAATGTTCACTTTACAGAAAGTGAAACCCAAAGGCCCTTAAATATGATAGGCCCAAAATTATGAACAAAAAGGGAAAACTATGAAAGGCCATTTTGAGAAAAAAAATTAAATAATTTAATAACCAGTAAGATGTAAGGACCATAGGAGTAGAGGTTCGGAAGGATTTTTTTTTTTTTTTTTTTTTTTGCTTTAGCCATTAAGCAAATGCTGAGTGAGTTATCCAATGCTAGAGATAGGACACCAAAGCTTAGTTTTATATTACTGTTAATTTGAAAATCTTCACCTTTGTTTATTGGGATATTTAGCTTTTCTCTAATAAAAAAAAAAGATCTGTTAAGTCTTTTGCCCATTTCTAAAATGGGATAATTTTTTTCTTGTTTAATTTGTACAAGTCTAAACATATAGATATTGGTTTTTCTGTCCCTTTTATGTACTTTTATGTTTGACTTCTCTTCCTCAACATTGTGAGAAACCCGTATTTTGGTGTGTCACTGTAATGTTCATTCTAGTATACGATTCCATTGTGACATTTTTAAATGCTCTAACTCAAACTGCCTTAAACAATAAGGAAATGTATTTTCACCCATAACTGACAGTCCAGATGTACGACAGACCCCAGGCATGACAACCAGAACAGCTATGATGTTATCAATAAAGAAGTTTTCTTCCATCTCTCTGTGCTGCCATTCTTATGATCACATGATAGCTGCCAAAGGAAATGGGACTCTCTGCTTTCTTTCTGCGTCTTGTAAGATAGAGGGAGAGTCCCTCTTCTGACCAAGAAATATAAATCTTTCCCTTCAGTCTCTCTGGGCCATAATTATAAAGAGATACATTTCCATCAAATAAGTAGGCAAAATTTTCAAAGATCTACTCTTTCCTCCCAAAATAATCTATCCATATATCCCCAAGAATGTCATGCATAAAATTTACAAAAATGTAAAGGAACATATAACTCCATTACTATTTAAACTGTACTGCAGCACAAACAAAAAAAAATCTTTTTATGGAATAAGTATAATCATGGCCATGATAAAGAGTGCAAAATTAGGAAATTACTGGACAATCATATCATGTTGGTAGAGAAAGCCAGAAGTATTCTTATCAAAACCAGTAAATAGCTTATTTGAATAAGTCTTGGGATATAATGTACAGTGTGGTAATTATAATCAACCATACTATATTGTACATTTGAACGTGCCTAAGACAGTAGATCTTTGAAAATTCTCATCACAAGGAAAAAGATTTTCAACTACGTGGTTGTGTTAACTAAACTTGTTATCATTTTGCAATACATACATACATCAAATCATTGTCCTAAGACATATGAATACAATTACATGTCAATTAAATTTTTAAATATATTTTTCTTTTTTACTTTGGAAAATTTATTCATAATCTTTGTTCATTAGTTTCTTCATTCATAAACAGGAGAGAATAATATTACCTAGAATTGCGATGCACATATTCTAAATTATGGAGTGGGTATGTACATAGCTTGCTCAAGTTGTTAAATTGTTGCCAAGAGTCTGAGGAATACTGGGCTGAAATTTACCAAGGACTCTTTCAGCTCTACAGATCGTAAAATGCTAGTATATAAGAAACAAGATGAACAGAAACATTTCTCCCTCTCCCTCTCCCTTATAAATCTAGATTTACGTATGAAATAATGTTTACCAATTACAAGCTCTCAAAACTGTATTTTTATGACATATACACTATTTATATATTTTATAAGGATTTCCTATATAAAATTTAAACTATATTTCCTTGTTTATTTCAAACAGTATCTTATGTTTTGTACTTATAAGGATGGTACAAAGGGGAATGAAATGGTTGGAACTTTTTCAATCGGTAAAGCAATACCATAATATTTCTATTTTAAATTATGTTGTTTCAAGAATGCTATATGAGAATATGTAAGTCCTTTAAAAAATTAAGTAGATGCTAGCCTCTTTTAAGGGAGTTGTCCACCAAAATCTGTTCTCTGTCTTTTATAATAATGAAATTCTAGCTGGGCAAAACTCTATCACTTGACTATACTTCTCAGCCTCCTTTGAAGTTAAATGGGTTTTATATGATGAAGTTTTACTAACAGAATGTGTCCGGGGTAATTTATGTTATTTTTCAGATTGGGGCAGAACTCTTCCAAGTTCTCTTTCTCCTTCCCGTATGCTGAAAGCTGGATCCGGAATAACCTGTTTCTGCCAAGCAAATGAAACAATGACCCAGTGTAAGGTAGAGGAACGTTTAACAGGTTCTGAGACCTTGAAGGACCATGGAGAGCAAAGATTCCGGACATCCTGAAGCACTTGAATCAAACATAGTATGTAATAGGAAAAAAAAAAAAAATTTTCCACTGCTTTTAATAGTCAATGAATTGTTGGATTTCTTGGTTCTTAGCAAGTCTTCACCATTAACTAAAGGCAGGTTCATTAAGTTCAAAATACCATAGAGTCCATTTTAAAATCAAAGATAAAGCAAGATCTGGAAAAACGAAAGGCCAAGGAAAACTTTTATCAGTCCCAAGTATGAAATAGGAGATAGATTGTTGTTCAAATTTCTCCTTATAAAAGCTCAAATTTTTAGTAGAATGCTTATCATTCAGACTCTTAAGAGTCAAGCACCAACACATTCACTGTTGTCCTTTCCCAAATTTTCCCTAAAGCATGACAGATGTCTGAGAGTTTGGGTATACAAAAGGACTTTCTTACTAATAAGTTATCATGAAATAAGCAAAGATTATACTGACAAGTAGATTCTGAACATGAATTGCATAAGCAAAATCTGCTACCCTCTAAACACAATGTAGTTTTAATCCTGATCATTGAGAGATGAAAATCTTAGTTTAAGCTTAAAATTTGAAATTTGATCATGACTAATCCTTATAAGGTCAGATGTGGTTATTATCTAAGTGTCTTCCTTGGTCCATTATTTCCAATGCCTAAATATATTCATAGACTGTCTATATAAGATGGATAAGATATATTTCAAAAAAGCATGTTTATATTAGATAAATCAGAATTGTAATTAATCACTAAACAGAAAGATTAATAAATTGTGTCATCTATTCATGTAGATTTTGTGAGAATTTCTCAGTGAAAAATCTGTTTCTTTTAGCAAAATAGAGATTTTGCTTCCATTCCATGGAATGGAAGTACTCATTCCATATTGCTTTGACTTATATCCTATTTTTTTATAGAGGAAAAGATAAAGGAAGTATAGTTTTGTGAATAGCAGCCATAAAAAATGCTGTTTAAGAATGCCAATCCTTCCTGCAACATTGTTTTGCTAACGTGGCCTATTTTTGTTGCTCATTTCTATAAATTATAAGCCCTTTTCATTGCACAACAACAAATTATGAAAATAAAATGTCAAGGTATGATAATCTGAACTATTAGTTTATTTTAAATCAAAACAGATCCTAGATCAAACTTTTCTAAAATCAACTTTACCCACTTCTTTAACAGACACATATTTTGATATTACAAAGATCTTTCGTATTACTACATGGTGCTTTATCAGTTATCACAGCAGACAATTTCAACAAAGTTGAAATATATATCAGCCTTAATCCATCTCATGGGGCATTTTGGTTTCAGAAGTTTTTTTAGGAATTATGCTTAAAAGTTGTCCCCACTTATATGTTTTTATGCTCATTCTTTTACAATTTTTTAATACTTATTCATGATTTTAACACAAAAGGTACTTAAAAACTAAATATTTTGCTTGCTTATTGAATATTCCCAATTTTGTCACACGTGGCAAATATTTTTGAACATTTTGATGCATTATTCCCTTATTATATAGAGCTTTCTCTCCCCTATTTATTTATAAGAAGTGAAAATTGTCAACTCAAAGAATATATTTCTCTGCTAATATAAAGTCATATAGGAGGAAAATAGGGAAAGGAAAGTGTCAGAAAATACACATTTATGACTTTCACATTTTAGATGATAATTCTCATTCATCAACCACTTACTGTGGCATTTTACATATAACATCTCAATAAAATTTGTATGTTTTGAGGTAGACGTTGCATTCATTTAATGATGAGAAAAGTAAGGCTTGGAGAGATTAACTAATTTAAACCCAAAACTACAGTTAAGTAGTAGCGGGGCTGATATGCTTTATTCCTATCCTTTAATTTCTACTGCCTCCTAAAACTGTTTTATTTCTTTCACTGTAAGAAATGAAGTAAAGGTGATAGAAATACTTTTCATATCCTCACCAAGATTCTTCTTATATTTTTCAGTCAGAGAGGAAGATTGTATTATTTACAACAAATATCAACTACCTTTCAGCAAAATGCACAGTGTCTTCAAACCCCAGGAATAAAAAAATCACAAAACTATTTTCTCTGATACCTTTTTTTTTGTAATATATGTCATATATTTGAAACTTCTAGGATATGTCACAAATAAAACTCTAATTTATGATTTAATTTCTAGCTTTTGCAAAAACTCATATATTCTTCTCTTCAACTGATATTTTCCATCACTTATACGCTGTATTATATTCATGATTTTTATGAGGTACACTGGTATCTTCTTTACTACTTAGTCAAAGGTGCCTACTCAATAAAATGCAAAAAGGTTTTTTTAGAACATGGTTGTTGAAATCAACCACTTTTTGTTTTTGTTTTTGTTTTGCCATTGAAACCACAATTGAGTCTTAAATCGCTTTGGAGGCTTTTGACACAGAAACAATTAATGATTTCTTAAAAATTATTAAATAAAGTAAGACAGTAGCTGTGCACTGACTATGCTCTAATGCCTCAAATGTAATAAAAATAGTGAAATAGTATTTAGACTAATCTTTAATTATCTAAAACGATCACTTACATTAAGCAAAAATGGTAGCTCACAAAGAATAAGTCAGACATTGAACCTTGTAAAATGTATACATGACATGTATATTTCTTAAACATGTGTAAAAAGGTAACACACTTCAAAGAATAGTCGTGGGAAGTTTCTAGGTTATTTTTAACGCACCAGGTTTATTTATCAATTTAAAGGATCCCTTATAAGCAGATATTTTAAAAATTTCCTTGGGGGGGTAAACAAATCAGTATATATTAGATGTTTAAGGACTAGAGCAGGGGGCAGACACAGAGCTCCTGATAAATATTACCTTTTTAATAAAAAGGTGTTACTTTATAGGATATCCTAAGTAATACTGACTTATAAAAGCGAATGTTGGCCACATAAGAGATCATGGCTGGAGCATTTAGGGGACTGAAGTATGCACAACAAATTCAACCAACTCAAGATGCATTAATCATTCCTCAAAGAACCAAAACAGGGGGAAAACAAGGAAAAAAAAAAATAGAAGAGGTCCTCGCGCCACCGTGAAACGTTCAGGCATCGGAGAGTGCTGACTGGCACAGTGTTCTCGCTGTTGTAAAGGCCGCGGCCCAGGGACCCCGCAGGGCAGGAGGCAGGAGGCCGGAGGCCGGAGGCCGGAGGCAGGTGCTGTGCAGGGGGGCGGCGGCAGGGGGGCTCCCGAGGGCCGCAGCGGCGCGCGCCCACAGGCCGCCCACGCCGGCAGGGCCCGGGCGGGGGGCGGGGCACGCGGCGGCGCGGGCCAGGCCGTTGCTAGGCGCGGGGAAGGCGGGGCCGCGCGAAGCCCCGCCCCCGCGCGAAGCCCCGCCCCCGCGCGAAGCCCCGCCCCCGCCGGCCGCGGCCGCGGGCTACAGCCAGGGCCCGGGGGGCCCGGCGTCCGGGGCGCGCAGGCCCGGCTCGGGGGCGCGCACGGGCGGCTCGTCCTTGTCGCCACGCGGGCGCGGCGGGCGCGGTCCCCGCTGCTCGAGGTGCAGCTGCAGCAGCGCCCGGCGGTACATGGCCTCCAGCTTCTCGAGCCGCGCCCTCAGGGCCCTGGGGCTGCCCGGCTCGTCCTCGAGGCCGCCGCCTCCCGCCCCGCGGTTCGTGCCGGCGTCGTCGGGGCCCGGGCTGGCCCTCGCCGCGTCCGCGGCCGCCCCGTCGCCACCGTCGCCGGGGAGCCGCAGGGCCTGACGGAAGAGGCTGCGGTTCTCGCGCTTCAGCCGCCGGTTTTCCAGCCGCAGCCGGGCGTTCTCCTCGCGCAGCCGCGCGTTCTGCCGGTCCCGCTCGTCCCGCGCGCGGAGGGCCTCCAGGTGGCTCGCGGCCAGGTCGGCGAACCGCTCCTCCAGCTGCTGGCGGGCGCCGCCCGCACGGCCTCGCCAGCCCACGCCGCCGCCGCCGCCCCCGCGAGCCCGGCCCGGGCGGCCCTGCCCGCGGCTGTCCCCGCCGCCGTCCCCGCCGCCGCAGCTCCCGCGCCTGGCGGCGCCACCACGCATGCGCCACATCGGTGCCGTCCCCGCCGCGCCGCCGGCGCCGTGGGCCGAGGCGCGGGCGGCCGGGGCCGGGGCCGCGGCGGAGGCGGCGGCGGCGGCGGAGGCGGAGAGGCGGCGGGCGGCGGCGGCTGGCCCGGGGCCAGAGGGGGCCGGGAATGTGCCCGGGCTGAGGCGTGTCTCGTCTCCCGTGGCGGAGCTGCCCCCCCCCGGCCTGCGATCCGCGGCCGGCGCGCACAATGCCCCGGGGAGCGCGTTGCTGCTCAGCCCGCGGGCGGGCGGGCGGGGGGGCGGGGGGCGTGAGTCCCCCCTGGGTTCTGCGGCCGCTTCCGTGCAGGCCCGGGCGCTGCAGCCCGGCGCCGCCGCCGCCGGCACGACACTCCCGAGGCACATAATGATGACAAAATGACACATTCTGAGACAGACAAGGGGCAGCGTGGAAAGCCGCAACTACTTCTTTTGGAAGCTGGCGGTTCTGACCGCTCTAAGCGCAGTAAAGCGTCAGGACGTGCGGGCCCTCCCCACAGCGGGGGCGATTCCCCACGCGTGAACGTGAACGGCCGCTGTCCCGCCCTGCAAATTGCAACCCCGTAGAAACCAGGTTACGATTAGTTGCTTTCTCAAGCGGGTCCCCAAACCTATGAAACTCAAAATGTGCTCGAATATCTAAGAGACTGAGTACTAAGCACCGGAATTTCTGGTGACAGGTGGATGCAACTGATTGAATGAATCACGTTCCTTATTTTGAAGGGATTCCATTCATAAAGTAAGGGGATTACTGCAAAGTGAATTAAGGAGCATGCAGATGCCGGAATCTCACGGGGTGGGGGTGGGGGTGGGGGGTGGTAGCAAGAATATTTTTAACAAGGTCGCAGGTGATTCTTAGGTTCAGTGAAGTCTTCAAACCTTTGGAACATGTAGACGAGCCAGAGGAGCATATGACATAGATTCACAGAGCTGGGTTTTCATTGAACAATACAAATAAAAGTAAGAAACTTGGAAAACAGTTAACCAGGTTATAAACCAGGAAAACAGTTAACAGTTATAGAGGTATAATTGCCTCTCTTAGGTTCAGTGAAGTCTTCAAACCTTTGGAACATGTAAACGAGCCAGAGGAGCATATGACATAGATTCACAGAGCTGGGTTTTCATTGAACAATACAAATAAAAATAAGAAACTTGGAAGACAGTTAACCAAGTTTTTGTAACTGACCATTGTAATGAACCATACTGGGATTCCTAAAGAACACTGATGCTGGTGGCATGAGAAGTCCTCCATGACCTCCTCTCTACACCTGACTCAATCCCAAAGCACTCTCTTTAGCTTTGTAAAAGTAATGAAGTAAATGTAAAATATAAAAAGCAGGTAAAACTGATTAAGAAGACCGAGTAAAATTGTCTGTCTGCTCAATTTAGTCCTCTATGACCTATGGCTTATATAACTATTTTATTAAAAGAAGAGGAAGAGAGGAAAGGAAACGACAGGACAGGACAAGAAGGGAAAAAAAAAATATATGTACATAGGAGGATGATCCAACCAAAAGCTATCAATAACAGTCCTGGAGGTTATCTGTGCATAGCAATGACTATTCACCTTATGGTTAATGGAGGGTCCACTAATCTTTCAAATATGAGGTAGAAACAATGGATATAATTTCTAAGTTGAAAGAGGATTTGAGGCAACAGAATTACTAAACTGACTACTGCCAAAATTACTGATTTATATTTAAATGTATTTAAATATAACTTAATATGTCAAGAATTATCTGCCATAAAATGAACATTACATTATTTCTAAATATAGCAGTGCAAACAGTAAAAATGCTTCTCATTATTTTTGTCAGTAGTCTCCATATGAAAATATTATTACAAAAATAATATCGGATGAAAATAAAATGGAAAAAAATATTGGATAGAGAAAAAATTATGGAGCTGATAAAATTTAGAAGAAATACGGGGCTATAGTAATCTTTATAGACAAATATGTAAGCTCTTAATCAGAAAAAAATAGACACCTGTACTTTCTTTTAAGAATGGGGGATTCTAAACAGTAAAATTATTTGCTTGCTAAATAGGAAAAGTCTTAAAGGACATAGATTGCTCTTTACCTGATTCAACATGTGTTGTCCTTTAAGCTATTCTTACTCAAGAGAAAGAGGTAAAGAAAGGGATGCCTGGGTGACTCAGCGGTTAAGCATCTGCCTTTGGCTGGGACATGATCCCTATCCTGGGGTCTGGGGATTGAGTCCTGCATCTGGCTCCCTGAGAAGAGCCTGCTTCTCCCTCTACCTATGTCTGCTTCTCTCTTTCTGTGTCTCTCATGAATGAATGAACAAACTCTTAAAAAAATAAAGCAATGACTGCTTTCCATTAAGAAAATTAAAAAACAATAAAATAATAAAATACAAACTCCAATGGATCGTTTGCACACTGTGTTTAGGAAACTCTAAGGCTAAAGATTATTCCTTCACTAAGGTCATGAAATTTAGAGTAAAAGAGCAGAAAAATGTAAGTCATTTAGAGTACTTGATTTTGCTATTTCCCTGCAAGTACTTTAGTACTTTATTTTCTTTCATTTTTTTTTACTAAGTTTTTTTTCTTTAGGTTTTTGTTTCTTCCTCTATACTTTCAATGTCTACTCTCTAATTATTGAACAACTTAAATTTAATTTTAAAAAAGTATTCTCCCTCCTGTATTTGGTAAGAAAAAAGATGATTAGATGAGGTTATGATCATCACTGTGCTTGATACAATGCTTTAAACCAACGTTTTTGTAAATAGTGTAGTTGAGAAAAGCCAGGTCAGCAAGTTGAAGTGGCACTGCTTTTTGCCTTACAAGCTATGCATCTATTTTAGTATTTCTCAAAACCAACTATGGTTGACTGCTGTTGAATTTATTGCACTTTCTCCCATCCTCCAAAAAAGTTTCTTTCCATACATGGAACTGTTATATATTTCTACATGCTTGCTTGAGGAAAAGGCCCTATGGTATATACAGTTTGTTTTCTGTATCCCTAGTTGATTTCTAAGATCTTTTATTGTCATACTGTACTCATTTGTCTCTCATGTCTCTATTTTGAATCACATTCCTTATAAAATGAGTCATATGAAGGTAATTTATGGCACATTTACTTTGGGACAAGTAATTCTATATGCATTATCTCTCTGTTCCTTCTCTCCTTTAAAACATCCTAATATATCTCACCAAATGAATTTTGGCTAACAACTTCATCAAGTTCAGTTATATAACAGTGTTGAACTCCTTAGTCTGGAAGTTATGGCTAATCTGGAAGCCCTGGGTGTTTCTAAACTTACCTTCCATTTTTACCCTGCTGGTCTATTCTCTCTTCTACCAAGAGTCATTGAGCTGTTTTGCCCTGGAGTTTTGTTATAATGTGCCTTCTGTGGAGTGAACTGTGTCCTCCTAAAATTCATATGTTGAAGCACTAATTACTAATGTGACAGTATTTGGAATGAGTCTTTAGGAGGTAATTGGGTTTAGAGGAGGTTAGGAAGGTGAGGCTTTCCTGATGGTATAATTGCCCAAAGAAGAAAAAAGAAGAGACATCAAAAAATTTGCTATATCTCTCTGTCTCTCTGTCTGTCTGTCTGTCTCTCTCTGTCTCTCCTTCCCACCTCCCCATTTGCCATATGAGAACACAGCCAGAAGGTGGTCATCTGCAAGCCAGAAAGAGATCCCTTACTGGGGAACTGGATCAACCAGCGCCTTAATCTTGGACTTCCCAGCCTCCAAAACTATGGAAAATAAATTCCTATTGTTCATACCTTTCCTTTTTTTTTCTCCTCACATATCTGGATTGTAAAAATCCACCAATGCAAAGTTTATACACTACCATTTATACATTGTATGAGTTTATTATATTCATACCATTTGTCTTAGATCCTCTGAATTCAAAGTATTTTTCCCCCTTTAAAACATTGATAAAGTAATACCTATTCCAGTAATTTGATGCTGAAGTCCTTTCCTAACATTTCTAGTGTAAGTGGATCTGCAAATAGGATATGAGTCCTGTCTATATCTATGTCTATACCTATATAGAGAGACTTAATATATGTCTTATAGATATATCTTGTATCTACCTATCTAGAAAGAGAGAGAGAGAGGATGAGAGAGATAGGGAGAGAAAGACTGTGAGTGAGTGATACAAATATTTTTTGAATGAATTGGATGTTAAAAGAATTTATGCCTTATTTCCTTATTTTGTTATATACACTAAAAGGAGGATTTTACCAAGTAAAACTGCTAACCATTTAAGTCAACAAAGTTAACCTATATATCTAGCAAGCTGAGCTAACAGAGACTCGCAAAGTTTTGTAGCATGCTGGAATTACACAGACTGAAACAAGAAGGTTGGCACTGGCTTGTTAGTGGCTTGTCTTAATATATAGTAGGTCTTGGGCAGTCCCGGTGGCACAGTGGTTTAGGGCCACCTGCAGCCCAGGGCATGATCCTGGAGACCCTGGATCGAGTCCCACATCAGGCTCTCTGCGTGGAGCCTGCTTCTCCCTCTGCCTGTATCTCTGCCTCTCTCTCTTTCTGTCTCTCTAAATAAATAAAGTTTTTTAAAAAATATAAATATATATATATAGTAGATCTTGGGATACTCCGGTGGCTCAGTTGGATGAACATACAACTCTGAGTTTCAGCCCAGATCATGATCTCAATGACATGGAGACCCCTGATCCACACTCAGCAGGGAGTTTGCTTAAGATTCTCTTTCTTGCCCTCTCCTTCTGCTCTTCCCCTGCTCACTCACTGGCTCTCTCTCTCTCTCTCTCTCATAAATAAATAAATAAATAAATAAATAAATAAATAAATAAATAAATAAATCTTTTAAAAAGTATACAGTGGGTATTTACATGTAGATTTAAAAATACGTAATAAATAAGAGGTATGGGTTTTGGTGTAAGATATACCTGGATTTGATAAATATCACAACTCTCCTACCACAGATTATGGGCCTCGGGTAATCTCCTAACAACACAGCTTCCTCAAAGCCACAGCTTCCTCATTTATATAATGAGAATAAAATAGTATCTAACTCATGAGGTTCTTGTGAGGATCTCTGAATATCTTAAAATAGAGTCAGCCAGCAAGGAGTACTCATAACTGCTGATATTATTATTTTGTAGTTGTTTTATTTTATGAGATAGTCATTTATAGAATGAGTTCTCCTGAATAGCCAGTGCTATTTAAAAATCTTCATTTGGGTTTTTTGCCAAAGGAGCCACCCAAAATATAATATGCAGCCCCTTTGCAGATATGATTCTTCTTTCTTGATGGTTCTCATTAAGTGTTTGGGTTTTAAAAATCCATATTTTGTAAGCCCCGTGTGCTGAAGTCTTCGGTTAATAACATTGTAAGCTTGGATGTTTGCTAATATTCTTTCTAAAGCCTGAGCTGAACATGGTTTATTTTCTAGGAGTAGATTTATTAGGGCAATGAAGAACATCTATTGATGCTTGGTAGCATGAATATCTCTTTATTGGAATAATTACTACAGAGTTAGGAATTGAGGATATCGATTGCATTTATTTAGTCTTTTGATATGGACAAAAATATTAAAAGCCATCAAACACTAGCATTGCCCTTTGACAGCATCATTTAATTCTAGCTACAGGGAAAATTGCAACATAAACAAAAGCTGTATGACTTATCTGTCTTAATTAAGATACTTTTTATAGTGAGGGAAACACCCTCCTTCCTTCAAATATTATGAAAGCACTTGCCAGATTAATAAAAGAGGACAAAACATTATAGATTAACAGAAAATAACATGGCTAAGAGCAAAAGGTATCTACACAGGATATTTGGCCAAAATAAGAGTCCAAAATAGACCTTTTTTTTTTTTTTTTTAATAGGCTCCACACCCAGTGTGGAGTCCAACATCAGGCTTGAACTCATGACCCTGAGATCAAGACCCAAGTTAAGATCAAGAGTCCAATGGTTAACCAACTGAGCCACCTAGGTGCGCACACCCCAATATAAACTTTTTAAGGTGGGAAATGGCTGGGAACTGTCTTCATCAGTTCTAAAACAGTGTTATTTCATGCTGTGTGTTTGTAGCTCAGCACAAGCCCTTAAAGAGTCTGGACCCGTGCTGTCCACTAGCCACAGGTAGCTGTTCAAGTTTAAATGAGTTAAAATGAAATAAAATGTAAAAAAATGTAAATATATTCCTCAGTTATACTGGTTACATTTTAAGTTGTCAGTGGTCACATGTACCTTAGTAGCTAGCATGAGTGGTGGGGCAGATATAGATCATTCTCAGTATCACAGAAAGGTTCTATGGGGGCAATTAGTATATCCTACTTCTTACTGTAATTACTGGTCTCAACCTTCAGAAATCCATGTAGAAGTTGATAATAGAAAAGAATACCAAGAGACCTGAGTATTTCCAGCATTTTCTATATGTTTGGTTTCACACCAATGAAATGAGTTTTCTTTTCAACCATGTACACACAGGGCCATCTTATTCTGGAGCATATGTAACTGAAGACACTGATTCTGTCTCAATTGAATTCTCCAGTTATGTACACATCACTGAAGATAGTAATAAGAGTTTGGGAATAATTTCTAATTAGAACTAAGTTATTCACAAGCAATTTTCAGAAGAGTTCAAAAGACAAGCAATTTAATTTTTCTCCTACCACTGTCCCGCAAACCCATTCTGTTAGCTATTCCTTCCATTCCCTTGCCTAATATCTTAAGAAGAACCATTGATTTGCAATGACTTCCAAGAACTAATGAACAGTCCTCATTTTCAGATATTAAAAGCCTATCACAATATAACTTGAAACTTCCAATGCCCAGTTCATAGCTTCTCATCTCTTCACAGCAACATCACTGCCCATGCCCCGGATCTGGATTAACCAGTCTGCAGTGGGAAAGGAGGATGAAATATATGTTTAGTTTCTTTAATGCCTCACCACCTCACCTTCCTCTAGCTGCTGTTTCTAGCTCCTTTGGGACAGGAACAGAGACAAGGTAAGAGTGAGACTGGAGTAAAAGGAAGAAAAATCATAGGTAGCTGATGCTGCCATTCTCTGGCACTTGGTCCTCTGAAGGCAGATGCCTGCATGCAAGTCTTTGCTCTCACAGGGTACATTTATGGGTTCTTTGACCATCCCACATCAATCTTCTGGCACAAATCATTCCCTTTTCTTCACTTCACCTCTAGTGACTCCCTGCTCCTTGCTTTGGTGGTAAACTCTGCACAGCCTCTTTCTGTGGGTTGCCTTACTTCCTACAGGTAGTCCTTTTGGAGAAGTCCTTTGGGGAAGGCTAAAGTCAGTTACATTCCTTGCTTTCCATTAATCCAAACTCAGGAAGTGTCAGTCATTCCCACTTGTCGTTCTTCTCTATCATCAAAGTCATCCTCAGCTAACCTTTAACCTTCAGATGGATCTAAACAACAGCGTCCCACCAATACCAAGTCTAAAGGCCACTTTCATTGCACTCCATCTTGTGGAAGCATAAGAATATGAGTTTCTACAGTTCAGAGTGCCTTCTACTTCAGGGCGAATGTCAGTTTCCATTCTGTGCACTACTCACACTATTTATCTGTAGTTCTTTGGAGGTACTTATATTTGGAACATGTAGGGACTGTCTATTAGACTCTTCAAAGGAATTCATACTCCTCAATCTCCTCTCTGATGATGCTGTCCTCTTATATACTGGACAATGAACCAGTTTCGCAGGCCCGATCCCTTGATGAATGTTCTGGATACAGTTTATCCTCTTTTACACAAACAAGTACCTATCTTCTATGCTTTTAGTTTTGGCACTTGAGCTAAAATAAGGACACTTTCTACCACATTTCCAGCAGAAAAAAAATATTTGTCCTAGAGAAGGCTGTACATTCATGCAATCAAGTAGTATTTATTGAAATTCTGTAATAAACCAGTATTTAAAATACTTTAATATATAAAGTGTCTAGCACACTGTAGAAACTTGTTGCCATTACAATTATAAACTCTAAAATTACAAACTCTCAGATTATACTGGATTCTGATGTCCTTCATTCTCTATGTTTTCACTAAATATTTCATTCAATCCAAGACCTTGTTTTTTTTTTTTTTTCTATGCTAGTGATTCCCAAATTTATATCTCAATCCAAATGCTGTACTCTGAGTTCTGGCTTCAAATATTAATTCTCACCTGACATGTCTTGTTGATTATATCACAGGTATTTCAAACATTTTCAAAATAAAACCCTTAATATACTGCCCTTTCTCCTAACTGCCCTTTCTCCTGATTTCTTCCCATACTTTCCCATCTCAGGGATTAATGCTACCACCCAACTTGTTTGAGACAGCTGTCTTCTTTGATTCCTCCTTCTTCCCTACCATTCCACCCCTGGTGCTAGATCCATCTCAAGTTGTTCACTTTTTTCTCTAAAAATATCTTGATTTTTCTCAGCATCTCCTCTGACATCAGATTAATTCAAATTACTATCATCTATTATGCAGCCTATGCATCAACTGCTTCTTGGTATCAATATTTATCCTCTCAAATCAATGTTGCATGGAGCTGCCAGTGTAACTCTTTACAAACATAAATATGAACAATGCTGCCCCTTTGCTTAAACCCCCCCCCCACCTCCTCACAATGGTTTCCCATTATACTTTGTATAAAATCCAAAATCCTCATCATGGCCTACAAATTCCTGAATAATCTGTGGTTCCTGCTTACTTCTTAAGACATCAAATTTTGTTGAGTGCCTGCTTGTCTACTATACTCTAACCATACTGGGTTCCTTTAATTCTTCGAGCCTGTCAGATTATTTCTTGCTTTGGAGATTTTGAACATTCATTTTCATTAATTGGAACATATTCTTTCCACTTTTTGTGGCTTGCCTTAAAAAAAATCCTTTAGATCACAACTTAAATATACTTTCTACAAAGTTTTCCTAGATGACAACCATCTTTGCTATCTACATGCTTATCTATTTACTTTCAAATGTTGAAAATTAGTTATATTTTATTTTTTAATTTCCCACTAATATGTAAGTTCTATTTTAACACTGCATTGTGTTTATGCCACTAATCCATAAGATACAAAGAAACAGAGACCACATGTAATTTACTTATCCCTTTATACAATCTAAGATAATATAGGTGCTCAATGAATATTTGTTGAATAATGAATGAATCCAGGGATGACTGATAGCACTTTTTTTAATTGCTAATTTACAAAAATCCTTGATTATTAAAAATGAAGCTATTACTAAATTAATTTTTGCTAAGCTTAATTTTTCCAAATACTAGGAAAATAAAAGGACTTTGGAATTCAAATGCTGATAAACCATGGCTTAACTGAATCATATCTGCAGGAAATATTCAAATTTAGAGAGATTTACTGAGAAGAGATAATAATCCATCAATCAGTAGAATTTAGTTTAGAATAAAACAAGACTTGGGATGCCTGGGTGGCTCAGTCAGTTCATTGACCAGTTCTTGATTTTTGGTTCAGGTCATGGATCTCCAGATCCACAGATCAAGTACTGTGTGAGGCTCTGCAGTCTGCAAGGAGTCTGCCTAAGATTCTTTTCCTTCCCCTTTGTCCTCCCCAATGCTCATATTCTCTAAAATAGATAAATAAATAAAATAATAAATAAGTAATAATAATAAATAAATAAAAATAAATAAAATCTTTAAAAAAATATTAAGCACTTTTTAAAACATTTGAGTTTAGGGAACTGATTCTACAGTGTTTTTCTGGTCCAAAAGCAACTGCTGTCTTAAGACAAAAAATGAAAAAAAAAAAAAAAACACAAGCAAACAACAAAACTACCTTATGTGTCTGTATGTGTGTGTGTTTAATGATTTTTTAAAAAGTAATCTCTACCTTCTATTTGGAGGTTGAACTATGACCCCAAAATCAAGAGTCGCATGCTCCACTGACTGAACCAGCCAGCCACCCCCATCTTGCATATATTTCTAATAATATCCTATATTATTGAATTCTTCTCATAATGAAAATTGAGATAGAAGGCAAAAGGGAACTTTGGCTAACAGGCTGTTGATGAGGAAGTAGATAGAACATGTTTTAAAAACAAAAACACACACAGAAAATTGCAGTCTTAGAAATAGGCAAAAAATATGGCAAATGTAGTGGGTGGAGTTAATTACCTAAGTGTCCCTGAAAGCACTGGGAAGATGCAAGAACCCAGTCAGTCACCACTTTACAGTCACAGGGACACCATATCAAAGAGTTCACCAGTGATTATTTACACTGAGAGAAAAAAGTATTTGTATGAGATTGTGTAGAAGCAAAGAGTAAGAAGTGGTAGAAGAATTATTTCCTCAAAGAGAATAAGGGAATAGAAGAGGATATCTAAAATGTATACATCTGAACTGGAGGCCCCATGGGAGAGAAAGAAAATTGAGGTGGATATTATAAGATATTAGGTTGTAATTTTTCTTGAGTACATTTTGGCTGGTGCATAGATTCTGATTTCCTAGGATATAGCCCAGAAGTCATATGGTTGAAGTTCAATAAGCTATTTTAAGAGATGGGTAGATAGCTGAATGATTAAATGGGTAAGCGGTGCGTTGGCAATAACGTGGCAGTTAGGGTGGCAAATACGTGGCCCAAGGGCTATTACTCCCTCCTACTCCTGTATCTATGTAAATATCACCAATCATTTATCCTATTCTTTCCTGCTAAGACTGGATTTGGACTCAGTCTTTCAAACTTTCTCAACACAATGTTCTAAGCTACCTCCACTAATAGGTGGGGGATCTAATTTCAATTTCTTTCCACAAGCAGTTGAGAAAGCAAAGAGTAGTGGCTGATCCTCACCTTTCAAGGGCAGCACTTTTATATACTCCTAAATTATGTGCTTGAATGCTGTTACTAGGTATATCAGCTGTAGCTAGGTGAAAGTGATAATAATACCTCTTTGTTTATGCTGGGAATTCCAACTAACTTTGGATACATCATTGAATATATTTTCCCAGATCCATAATCTCATGAACTATCTCAAGACTCACATAGACATGTGATCAAGACATTTTATATCTTCTGCTATTTGGCAAAGAGTAAAATGTTTTTATGTACACATACACACACACACAAACACACGTATATATGAAATACAAAGGCATTGATATATGCATTTTCCTTACGCAACTTAAAATAATTATTTCCATATACCTTTATCTTTTTGTGGCATGTGGTAATAATAGAAACACATTTGTTTGTTCAAGGTAATTTGAGTTACTTATAACAAGTACAGGATAAATTATTGGTCATTTGCTTCCCTTTATTTACTTGCTACTGAGAGATATACCACAATTTGGCAAGCTCTGCAGTGTGACATTAGCGATGATCCATTGAGTGGGATGATATAGGAGCATCCCAATCGCCAGTCCTACTCTCAAAGCACGCTCTGAAACCTTTTGTTTGAAAGGCTAGAAATAATACTCTCCCCTTATTCCAGATATCAACAAACAACAAACAAAAGCCAAATCTTTTCTAAAATCCTCTTAAATGTCTCAGATCAGGACTGTCAGCTGAGCCTATTGTTGCTTAGAGATTTAGAGGTTTCAGGGGAGAGTCCAAGAGAAGGAACACTGTCTGCTTTAACAGCTCTGACTTGAAAAAAAAATTTTTTTTTCAGCCACCTCACAAGCAAGAGGCATCTGTCTAGGGATGAGACAAAGGGGTGTCAAAACAGAGCTATCCATGAGAATACTACTTAAGGGAAAATACTATTCATATTCAGAAAAATAAAGTAATTGAAGTCCATAGAATGAAGATCAGGGCAGACATAATACATGCTAACAGGGACTACTGGGGAGTATATGCAAGCATCAATGTGCTTCATGTTCCATTCCCAGGGAATGTATTGTTTGTTTGCTTATTTTTAAATTTAATTCATTTTGTGACATCTCAGTGGTTATCATTTCAGTCTGTTGTTGTTTTTTTTTTTTTTCTATTTTAATGTATGTGGAGTGCTACTGCCCAAGAAGGTAAAAGGCCTGACCATGGGCTCTAGCAGGGCTGAGGTCCATGTGGCCACCAGTCGGAGGCTCCCTGACCAGGGATGGGGTAGGGCTGGGAGCTACCCACAGGCAGTATTTGCTCTGCCAGGTCAGAAGGCATTCTCATGGTCCCTGCTCATGTGGAATCTTACACATTCAGTAAACAGAACTCTAACTTCTTGTTCCAGATACTGCTTTATATTTTAGGAAATGGACAGTAGTTTTGCTGCTTAAAAAGGCTGGAGACTCCTGGCTTAGACCCTTCTTGCCAGAGAACCTTTAACTCCAAACAGTGATGATGAACTGGGATTGACTATTTCTTTTAAAATCCATCTTGCAGAGGTTTAAGGGGTGGGAAGTGAGTTAAGTGAGATGATGTGAGTTCTGGTAGATAAAGACATGATTAGAGAAATTACAGCCACACTTAAATTCCCTATTCTCATTTCCCACATATGCGTCTTAGTTCATGTCTCATAGGAGTTGTCCTCATTTCCCCCCTTTTTTTTTCATAATGATATGTTTAATAGAATATTTAGAGTGTTAATCCTTATTATGGTTTCAGAATATTCTTTATATATGGCCTAATGGCAAGTGATAAAAGCCAAATAAATATTTAATAATTCTCAATCAATTCCTATGTTCGGGGTTCACCTATGCATGAACTTTTCAGAAATTAATACATATTCAGAGTAAGTAGAAATTAGTTCCCTTTCTCTTTCCTTTAACCTCTGTGTTACCATTTCCTATTCCATTGCACAGTTTCCCTTCAAATTTATTTCTATCAAACTGAAACTTCCAGTTTAAGATTTTTGTTATTTATAAGTGAAAACTACAAAAAAAAAGTAAGCTTAAGTACACAAAAATAGAAACATATTTTAGAGTAAATGAAGAGGCATTAAACATACAAACATAGGTATGTTTCTTTTTAGCAAAAAAAAAAATCTGATCTTTATATTAAAATAATCTATCTAAGCTTTATTATTCTGTATTCAAAGAAAATTCTTACATGCTTTGGAAGTCTTCAGATTTGCTGCCAGCATAATCAGTATGACCTCTATTGGAACTTCTGCTGGTTTCAAATAAGACAATTGTGAAAATTCCAGCAGCCTCTGATAGCATTAATTTATGAAAATGTCACTCTCTGACCTTGGCAAGTTGCAGTCCAATTTTTCAATGAACATCTAGCTCTTAGAACTTCAAATTCCATGTTGTCACCTAAGGCCCATCAACTTGCTTTTTTGTCCTGTGTTCTGAATATGACATATGGCTGTATGTGTCAGGTTCAAGGAAAAGACATGGCAAAGAAGCCAATTCTTTTTTCATCTAAATATATTCCTCTAATCAACCTGTTAAAAAATAAATTAGTGTTTATTGAAAGAAAATTAGTAAATCCAATTGAAATCAATTTTTTCCTGTACCAATTAAAATAAATTAGCTTTGTCCTAAACAGAATTCATAGTCTCTGACCTCAGGATGTTTACAGCAAATAGTGTACACTGACATTTCAAATCTACCTCTCATGTAGTTAGTAAACATAGTGCTGAATAGGATTTCAAGCAGGGTTAAGACTGTTGTAGTTGCTTCATTAGATTTTGGTTCCAGGCA